>NW_007234230.1:94055-114785 GCF_000164805.1 Carlito syrichta | reverse complement strand
GATTGTCTGAGCCCACAGGTTCAAGACCAGCCTGGGCAACTTGGTGAGACCTCGTCTCTACAATAAATCAAGAAAAATTAGCCGGGCATGGGGGAACGTGCCTGTAGTTCCAGCTATTTGTAAGGCTGAGGTGGAAGGATAGCCTGAGCCAGCGAGTCGAGGCTGCGGTGGCTATGAGCGTATCATTGTACTCCAGCCTGGGCGACAAAGTGAGAATCTGACTCAAAAAAATTAAAAAAAGAAAGATGGAGGGAATTCAACCCTTGGCTGACTCTGGGAGTGGCAGGGGGTGGGGACAGGTTGTGGGATGGGCAGGGTCTCGGTGGAGCTCCAGGATGCGCTGAGGGATCCAGCGAGGAGTGTGAGAAGCTGATGGATGTCCAGGGAGCCTTTGCACTGTTGAAAATGACAGAAGAGACACAGGCCAGTCCACTGGGCTCACTCCCATACTCCCAACACCCAGCAGTATTTAGCACATCATGACACAGAACGTGATTTAGGGAAGCCCTTTGGCTTTCTCTTTGGCTTTCTCTTCTCCCTCTTTTCTGCTGCCCAGCATGTGAATGTGATGGCTGGAGCCCCAGCAACCATACTGGACTATGAGGTGACATCGTTCAGGACTACATCCTGAGAACGGTGGAGCAGAAAGACAGACGGTGCCAGAATCCCCCACGAGCAGAAAGCCTCATCCTGGGCTACTCACCTTCAGGCTTCTTTCACACAAAGAGAAATACAATGGTTTCCTTTAAGTTATTTTACTTTGTGGTTTTATTTTAATTTAAGTTATTTTATTTTAATTTACTTCCCAGCAACTGATTCAAAACCCAACAGATTTCATGCTAAGTCTATTTTTTAAACCTTATTGTAAACAAAGTTGAAACAAAAATATAATTCCTTTTTTCTTTTTTTTTTTTGGTCCAGGTCCTCAGGTTCCTCCTCTATTACAGCCAGATAATAAGGGGTCTATCTCATGGAGGTCAGAGGAGGATCAGTGAGACGAACCAAGGTTGTGTCGACTGAGTGATGGACTCCCCAATAGAACTCAGTATGTGTCAGTGTCTCTTCCCCTCTCTACCGGGAACAGAGGCTCACACCTGTCATTCCAGCCGGCTGGGAGACGGGGGCAGGAGGATCACTTGAGCCCAGGAGGTCAAGACTAGCCTGGACAACCCAGTGAGACCCCATCTCTACAAAAAGCAAAAATTACATAAAATAAGGTACATCTGGGGGATGATATGGTATCCTCCACAGCGGTGCTTCTTAAACTTTTTTCATCGCGGCTCCCTGAGGAACCTGTTTTGACCCTTTTGCCTGATAACCCTCCTCCATGAAATTCGAACACCACAGGCATCCTGTCCCTGTTCATGCCCTGTGCCGATAGTCTCAGCTACTTGGGAGGCTGAGGCAGAAGGATCGCCTGAGCCCAGGGGGTTGAGGCTGCAATGAGTCACGATGGTGCCCCTGCACCCCAGCCTGGGAGACAGAGCAAGACTCTGCAAAAAAATAAAATTAATCTTAGCTCGTGGGCTGAACCATAGAAACATAGTGAGAGTCATGAATGCGGGTCGAACGTATCACTTATATATTTCTAGTAGCCACAATAAGAAACGGTGAGAAGCAGGTGGAAGCGATCTTAGTGATGTATTTTATTTAAGCCAATATATACAAAAATGCTAGTATTTCAACGTGTGTCATTATTAAAAACTGTTCGTGGGTTGTTTTTCCTTGTTGGTGCTATGCCTTCCTGCCACATGCGAGCAGCACACTCAGGCCTCTCAGCTGGGACGGCCATGCCCTGAGGTCTCAGGGCCACATGGCGAGGGCTGCCCTGTTGGGCATCCCAGGTCCAGAGCCCTGAAGCCCACCACGCTCAAGCAGGCAGCCTGACCACGCTTCCCAACTGAACCAAGCTGAATCCCTTCTGTCCCCCGGGCACCTTGAAGGGCTCACCCCAGGGGCCTTGCGGTTCACCTAGCACGGAGCATTGTCCTGCTGGGGTCCAGCAAGACCTGGGGCTTCCCCAACCGAAAAGATGGCCTCGGGGAGCCCAAGGCTGAACACTTCATCCATTCATTCACTCCGCAAGGATGTCTTCCCTGGGGACACAGCGTTGACAAGCCTTGCTCTCTTGTAGTGTGGACGGGAGACAGTTTGTCTTCCAGGGGACAGCTAGTGATGTCCAGCTGGAGGTGAGGCTAGTGGGTGGAGGCCAGAGATGCTCCTAAGCATGCTGCAGCACCTCGGACAGCCCTGGCAAGACTGATCCAGCCCCCACAGTCAACAGCGCCGAGGCTGGCGCACCTCTTTCTGGTGAGAAGGACCAGTAAAAGCGTCTTGGCCGTGGTGCAGCGCGAATGTGCAGAGAAAGCCCAGGGCACTCACAAGCGCACAGGAGAAGCGCTTCACCAGTGACATCTGCGCTGAGACCAGAAGGATGCTCCGTGCTCTGGGCGGACTGGGAATGCAATGCACCGGGAAGATGGAATGGCAGAAACCAGAGACAAGAGAGGGCTGGGGGCATCAGGGAGCAGGGACTGTGTGACTGTGTGAAGAGTGCAAGGGGTGGCCTGGAAAAGGTGAGGTGGAAGATCACACACACACACACACACACACACACACACACACACACACACACACACACGGAGGTCAGATGCGGGGCCCATGGGAAAGAAGCTTGACTCAATCTCAGGCAAGAGTGAGCCACAGAAGGTTCTGAAGGGAGAGTGGCGGGTGATCCGATCAGGGTTGCTTCTTAGCAAACCAGTCAAGGACACCCTTTCAGAGGCAGCTGTGGTCATTCCTCAGCATTTAGAGAGCATGGGCGGCAGGGTCACCTGCTGTTGTCTGTGTGTTGCATTAGGGGCCTAGTCCAAACTCAGCACTTCCTCATGAACGTGTGTGTGCGTGCAACTGTGTGCTTGCGTGTGTGCCTGTGCTTGTGTGAATGCATGCAGCATCTGACCACGCATGCTCCCTGAGGTGAGGGGCTTGTGTCTGAGGAGCTGAAAAGCCAGCAGGCCGCCTCAGTAGCTCCCCCTGAGGGCAGGAGCCCACCTGTCCCCTCCCCCACGGCCCCCTGCAGCTTGGAGGGGCTTGTGGCTACGCCTCCCCTCATGAGGCCCAGCCACTGACAAAAGCCCCAAACCATTTCCAGTAATGTGATTTCATGCTCTGAGCTCTGTCACCACCTTTCCAGCCTTCTGACTCCAGAAAGAGCCTGTTCTCCTCGGAAAAGACAAAACAAAGCCCCGCATTTCTGTTTAGTTCCAGTGAGCACTCTGAAAGGCCCCAGCCCTTTTCTTGACAACTGTGCTTCCTTTGTAAGCTGCTGCCACCAGACCTAATTGGGTTGGGTTTTTTAATCTTAAAAATGAGTTTCCTGGCTGGGCTCAGTGGCTCACGCCTGTCATCCCAGTACTTTGGGAGGCTGAGGCAGAAGGATCACTCGAGCCCAGCAGTTCAAGACCAGCCTGGACAACACAGCAAGGCCTCATCTCTACAAAATAATCTTTTAAAAATTAGCCGGGCATGGTGGTGGGTGCCTGTAGTCCCAGCTACTCGGGAGGCTGAGGCAGGAGGAGTACCTGAGCCCAGGAGGTCGAGGCTGAGGTGAGCCATGATTGTGCCACTGCACTCCAGCCTGGGCGACAGAGTGAGACCCTGACTCAAAAAAAAGTCTCCTTTGCTGAGATTTTCAACAATACATATATATGAACCCCTCCTCTCCCCCATCCCCACTGTCCCCATGTGTCTCTGCTTTGCTCGTGCCACTCTCGGGGTGGAGCAGCCCGGCCCAGGGAAGGACAGGAAGGGGCAGGCGGAGGGCCGAGCCGGGTGTCCTGCTGCCTGTGGAAATGCATGTGGGTACACTTGACATAAGAGGTGTCTGCCGTGGAAACAAGCCGAACGTCCATCAAGTCCCATGGATAAAACACGGACATGCCCCAGGCATGCTCTTCTGTCCTACAAGCAGCGACACTCTGACACGCGATGCACTGTGGGTCGACCTTGGGGACACTCTGCTGAGTGAAATAAGCCAGACACAGAAGGACAAAGTCTACACGACTCCACTTACGGGAGGTGCCTAGCGCAGGGAAATTCAGAGACAGAAAGTAGAAGGGAAGGTGCCCGGGGCTGGGGACAGAGTTTCTGTTTAAGTTAATAAGAAAGTTCTAGAGGTGGATGGTGGTGATGGTGGCACAACATGCGAATGGATGTACAGCCACTGAACCGTGCACTTAAAAATAGCTAAAGGGGTAAATTTTATGTCATGTATTTACCATAATTTTTTAAATTTTCTTTTGTTTTTATGTTCTGGTTTTTTTATTGTTTGGAATTGGTTGTTTGATTTTGAGCCAGAGCCTCACTTTATTGCCTGGGCAGGAATTCAGTGGCATGATCATAGCTCAAACTCCTGGGCTCAGGTAATCCTCCAGCCTCAGCCTCTCAAGTAGCTAGGACTGCAGGCATGCACCACCATGTCCAGGTAATTTTTTATTTTTGTAGAGACAAATTTTCACGATGTTGCCTGGGTTGGAGTACAGTGGCGTGATCATAGCTCCCGGCTGCCTCAAATTCCTGGGCTCCGGCACTTCTCCCACCTCAGCCTCTCTAGTAGCTGGGATCACTGGCACGTGCCACCACACCTGGATGATTTTTTTGTTTGTTTCCATGCTGCCCAAGCTGGTCTTGAGCTCCTGGCCTCAAGCGATCTTCCTGCTTCACCTTCTTAAAGTGCTGGGACTATAGGCCTGAGCCACCATGCCTGCCCACAATTTTTTTGAAAATCCATTTGCCTTTGATGAATTTTCCATTCAGGAGTCAAATGCAGCTCAGGGCTGGTCTCTGAAATTGCTTCTCTAGGACTAAGCCCAGGGTGGTGGGGGTGTTGGCTGACAGTGAGCTTATTATAGACTCAAGTTTGTCTGTCTAGTCGTCATCCTGCTTCTAATGGCACTCCTCAATTTTCCTGGAAACCTTCCCCTCCCTCCCGAACACACACACACACACACACACACACACACACACACACACACACACACACTCTTGTCCCATCTCAGCCCACCAGGCAGGATCCTGGTCTGCACGCCGAAGTCCACTGCCTTGGTTACACAATAGTGCAGGAATGGGTATAGGACCTGTGATGGGGACATCACAGCAATCCCAAGTGGGCTAAACCAATGTCAAGGAACCATGCTTGACATGCTGAGAAGAGTGGACATAGGTGTGCATCTACTAGGGAAGAGAGAGCACTCACCTGGGAGGGGTTGGGTGTGAACTAGGGAAGAGAGAGGGCTCACCTGGGGGTGGGGGCTGGGTGTGAACTAAGTAGAAAGCACACTAATGTGGGAGGGGCTGGCTGTGGACCAGGGAAGAGACAGCATTCACCTGAGAGGGGCTGGGTGTGAACGAGGGTAGAGAGAGCACACGCTTGGGACAGCTTGAGTGTGAACAAGGGAAGAGAGAGAGCTTGCCTGGGAGGGGCTGTGTGTGAAGTAGGGATTAGAGAGTGCTCACCTGGGAGGGGCTGGGTGTGAAGTAGGGTAGGAAAAGTGCTCACCTGCAGATAGAGCCCAGCCAGACCCAGCATCCTCCTCCTGCCCAGCCACCTCCCTCCTGCTGAGTGGCTTGCTGCATCAGAACCACCGGAGGTTTAGGGTTCTTCCAGTGACACCCCCCCCCTTCCTTGAGCAGCAAGATGCAAGATGTTAATCCTTTCTAAGAGGTCCAGGAAATTAAAAGCAGAAGCCTGGGAGACCTTGCAAGGGATGAATTAATCCCACCCTAACCACCCCTTTAACTGTTCTCTACCTCCCAGGGAAGCCCCCTCGTGCCTCCCACAACTGGCCCGTGACTCTGGTCTGTTTCTCAGGTGAATGAGGCGGCTCAGCAGGGAGGTCCTGAGGTGACTGGGCTACAGGTGCAGGGACATTTTGTGACCAAATCCACAAAACCGGTGACAGCTGGGCAGGTATCCTTCCAGAGAACCCACAGTGTTCTAAGGTAGCAAGTGAGTGACAGAGAGGAGCAAGAGGGGGAGCACTGGGGGTCCTGAGTTCAAGTCCAGCCAAAGGGCCTCATCATCTCTACCTGGGTGAGCACCAGCCTGACCCAGACAGAAGAGGAGCCTGGCTTGTCTGGCGGATACACTTGCCAAGGCAGCACATTTTTTACTTAGAGTATATGTTCATTAGCGGGGACTTAGGGACAGGATGTCAGTGGGGCTACCCAGAGGCTCCAGTCCATCTTCCTCATCTCCAGTCACCCTTAGTACAGCCCCTGAGATGAGCCATTGGGGAAACTGAGGCCCATTCGCCCGCAGGCAGGGTAAGAAAGTGCTAATGTCTGCTCTGGCAGAAAGGGGAGTCCTGGGGCCTGCAGGAGGTCATGGACTGCTGGGCCTTGGTGGCTGGCCTGGGGCTTTCTTTAATCCCCCAATGAACTAGGTGAAAAGGAGCTTGTTCCCGCCCAGCTGACTTGCAGGGCGACGCTGGGTCCTGAACCTCTAGACTTCACACCAGTGGGTTAGAATTTCCCTTTGCTGCAAAATACTTGGGGGCGGGGGAAGTGACGCTGAACCTTTCCCTCATGGAATTGGGGTTATAATTACTTTCTCCATGCTTGAGCCAGCAAAGTCTGTCAAAACATAGCAGGGGCCCGGCGCAGTGGTTCACGCCTGTTGTCCTAGCACTTTGGTAGGCCAAGGTGGGAGGATTGCTTGAGCCAGGAGTTTGAGACCAGCCTGGGCGAGATAGCAAGACCTCATCTCTACAAAAGACTTTAAAATTAGCTGGGTGTGGTGGTGCACATCTGTAGTCCCAGCTACTAGGGAGGCTGAGGTAGGAGGATTGCCTGAGCCCAGGAGGTTGAGGCTGCAGTGAGCCGTGATCATGCCACTGCACTCCAACCCGGGGAACAGAGGAAGACCCCAAGTTAAAAAAAACAAAAAACCAACCAACCAAACAAACAAAAAAAACACAGCAGGATTGGCCATGTCTCACAACTGCTCCGTGGTCAATGTGCCCTGTACATGTGATGTGTGTGTGTCACTGATTGTCCCTAACAGGTGGCCGTGTGTTTCCGTGTGACTGTTCACAGCCTCTCCTGGCACTCTCAGAATGTCCAGGCTGAGCCCCCAGTTCCAAGGCCTCGCCCCTTCTTGGCCTGCACTGCAAGATTTGCCTCTCTACCCATCAGGGTTTCTGGAAAGTTCTTTAGCACCTAAGTCCTGAGGGCCTGCTGTGGGCCAGCCATAGTGTAGGCTCTGGGGAGATAGGACGGTGGGCCAAGGCACACCTGCTCTTCTGGGCCTCACAGGGTAGGAAAAGGCTGAAGGAACAAATGTCAAGTTGTACGTCGTGATGGGTTATCCCATGGAGACGGACAGGATGCGCCAAGAGAAACTCACGGGGACGGGCCAGCTTGCCAGGTGGCCGGGGCAGCTCCTGAAGTGTGGAGGAGGTGACATGTGGTGGGGAGACGGGATTGACAGGGCCCACTGTCCTCGGCCGCCCATGAATTTCCCATCAGATCTCACAGCTTGCGAACGAGCTGATGTGACCCAAATTCGGCAGAGGAGACGCCACAGAGAGGCTCAGCGCTCTGCCCAAGGTTACCCAGCTTGCAAGGGGCAGAGGCAGGACTTGAGCACAGGTCATCCGGCCCCAGAGCCAGTGTGTGACATGGGCCACCTCCCCCTGGGGGAGAGGGCTTCGGGCATGGGGTCCTGCAGGTGCAAAGGGTCCACACATGGCATCGGAGGCACCAGCCGCTCAGCCTCTCACCCACTCGACTTTCCCAGAGCAATGGGGAGGCTCCGCCCTGGAGGTGAAGGCTCCCGGCTCCCTGTCTGGGAGGGGTCAAGCCCCTTGGGCACTGCAGGGTGGAAGGAAGCAGGGGATCGAATCATTACAAATGGAGAAACTGAGCCGAGAGGGGCCTCCACCTCCCTGGAGGGTCGAGAAACACGGTCTGGTCCTCAGCCCAGTTCACTCCCGGCTTCTTCTCTCCTGGCTTGGCCCTCTGCCCCACCCAGAGCCTGGGCTTGGGACACTTCTGATCTGAGCAAGAGTGTGTGTGTCTCTGTGTGTGAGTGTGTATGTGAGTGTGTATGCATGAGTGTGGGCAGAGGTGTATAAACAAATGTCCACGTGTGAGTGTGACAGCCTATGTGGAATTGTGTCTGTGTGAAGGTGTAGAGGTGTATGTGTATATAATGATGAGGGTGTGCAGGAGTGTGTGTGTGTGTGTGTGTGTGTGTGTGTCCACGTGTCCATGTGCATGCTCATGTGTCCACATGAGCACGTGCATGTGGATGTGTGCATGGCTGCACTCCCAGTGCCAGGTGTGGTGGGTCCTTGTGTGAAACCCATGCCCATGTGTGTTGCAGGGACATGCCTTCCAGACAGGCTGGCATGAATGGCCAGCTGAAGAGAAGGCGTGTGGTCTTGCATGGGCACAAAGTGGAGGTAGGAGTGCCAGGGTCAAGAACCAGTGGGGACAGGGCTCCCTCTTGGCACACACGTCCTACCTGTATGGACATACCCATGGTAACACCTGCTGCCTGTGATGTGACCCACAGGAGGTGACACATTTTCCACACCATGACTGATCAGATTGCCTGTTTCACCTTGCTGTGATTTCCCAAATGCAGAAAAGCAGGCTTTTCTGGAGGAGGGGACGTGAGCCTTGCTGCGGCATAGACAGCCATTATGACTTTGATAGGCAGGCCTTAAATAAGCCAAGCCACACGACAGGCCCAGGAGAAAGGACTGAAAACACACAGGCTCAGAGCTGACAGGGTGTCACCAGGTCTCAGTGCAGGCAGGGAGACGTGAGTCAGTTATTCCAAGTGGCAAAGATCAACACTCGGGCTGTTGAGTGCACGGAAACAAATTTGGCATTGGCTTCCTCATCTGCAATGTTGGGATGTTGGTAACTCTTCATAAGCCTTTTGAGACACATTTATTTTAATGTGACTAGGGGGGTGTGCATCCTTCCTTCCATCAAACATAGAAAACAGGGGTGCACATATCACCTGGCTGCATGCCCGGCTCGCAACGAAGGCTTCACAAGTAAGGACAGTTGTTATTTTTGTCAGGAAAAAAATGTAGCTATCATCTGAAACATGGATTTGGGGTACAAGTTGTGTTTTTGCTATTATGCATTTTTGCGATAAAAATGTCCACCCAGTCGGATGTGCCAGTTCATGCCTGTAATCCCAACACTTTAGGAGGCTGAGGCAGGAGGATTGCTTGAGGCCATGAGGTTAAGATTAGCCTGAGAAACATAGTGAGACCCCTCTACACACACACACACACACACACACACACACACACACACACACACACACACACAATGAAGACATTATCCGGCGATGGTAGCAAATGCCTGTAGTCTCAGCTACTTGGGAGGCTGAGGCAGGATGATTGCCTGAGTCTAGGAGGTTGAGGCTGCGGTTAGCTGTGATTGTGCCACTGCATGCCAGCCTGGGTGATAGAGAGAGATCGCATCTCAAAAAATGTCCATCCGGGTACCAAATCACATTGGGGTTACCAGTCATGGCTTAAGGATGGCATCTTTCTTAGGACCATCAATTTTGGGGAGCAGTGGCCCGTGGGAGGCAGGTACCCATCTCCCAAGATCATGCCTTGTCAGGGTGACCCTCAGGCTCTCGTGTCTGAACCCACCTGACGGGCCCCTTCAGTCCCTCTCAGCCCCGTTCCTCCCTCTCCTGCAGCCCCCCAATTCTGGCATGGCTGTCTGCTCCCGTTAGCATTCTCTTCAGCCGTGGTGAGATGCCAGGGCAGCGGGCGGCCCCATCAGTCCCTTTCCCACTACACTGAGCAGGAGGACGAATTATTTCTGATTTCTCCCCCTTTGCTGGCAAATCCAAGTTGTCAGCCTTCAACTCAGAAAGCTGCCACAGGGAACCTCCGTGGTAAAATGGGTGTTGTCATGGTAAAAGGCCTGTTGGCAAGGGGACCACCACCCCAAGCCCACGGATGGGGTCCAGCCCCGAGCCCCCATCAAAGGGTCTGGACAGTAGGGTCCTTCCTGCCCGGCTGGGACATCCGATGTACAAGCAGATGTCTTGCAGGTGAGCGAGCCTCACCCTGGTGGAAAATTCTTCCTCATTGTCAGAGCAGAGTTGTCTAACCCACTCCCTCCTTGGTCAAACAAATCTCTTCACGAGCCCTTAAGTCCAAGAATCACATTTAAATATTTGTTCCACTGCCATGAGCCGAGAAGAAACATTCATACTGATGGATGTTCTAAAGAGCTATTCTGAGATATCTCCTTACTACTCCCTGCACGGCCATGATGCGCCTTTTCCACACAGGCTCCTCAAGAAAGAAAGCAAGTCAAATGCCAGGAGCTCAGAGGGCACTGGCTGGTAGCAGGATTAGGCTGGAGGCTGCTGCATGCTGTGTTTGATATGACTGTGTCTGTTGGTCTTACTTGGGGATTGTTCTTTTCGGTAAGCATCATTACAGGACAATTGTGTGTTTTCATTTCTTTCTGGAAAAATGAAAGATGTTTGTAACCAACTGATCAAGCTTTTACAATTTTTTTTTAAGTATCAGGAACACATCCAGGGAGAAATGAAGTCCTAATGCCATGGAGGTCATCACAGCTCCTAGCGGAGCTTGAACCCACAAAGTCTCGTCCACCATGTGAGAAGAAGGCTCTCATGGGCGACTGTGGGAATCAACTTGAAAATCCCATGTAAGGAATGGGTTGGGTACAGTGCTCACACACTTTGGGAGGCCAAGGCGGGAGGATCTTTTGAGGCCAGGAATTCGAGACCAGCCTGGGCAACTTGGCAAGACCTTGTCTCTATAATAAATCAAAAAATTAGTCTGGTGTGGTGGCATGCACCTGTAGTTCTAGCTACTGAGGAGGCTGAGGCAGAAGGATCGCCTGAGCCTAGCAGGTTGAGGTTGTGGTAGCCCTGAGTGTTCCACTGCTTTCCAACCTAGGTGACAGAGTGAGACTCGGACTCAAAACCAAAAAAGACTGAGAGTGAAGTACCCTCACAAGACGTCCACCAGCTGACTTTCTCTTTATTTCATCCTGGTGGCTAACCGTAAGCTCTCACAGGTTCCTCCACCAAAATGTCAGCCCTAAAGCACTGGGCATCATTAAAATTCCACCATAGGCAACTGGCCAGATAATCAGTAGGAAAGCAAATACCTCTCTCCTATAGTACATGAAAAAAAAGTGTTCTTTTTTGGTTTTGTTTTTTGTTTTGAGTCGGAGCCTCACTCTGTCACCCCAACTGTAATGCAGTGGCACCCTCATGGCCACCACAGCCTCCACTTTTTAGGCTCAGGCCATCCTTCTGCCTCAGCCTTCCATGTAGCTGGTATTACAGGTGTGCGCCATCACACCCGGCTAATTTTTTTATTTATTGTAGATACAAGGTCTGCCCAATTTGCCCAGGCTGGTCGTGAACCCCTGGACTCAGGCAATCCTCTCACCTCCACCTCTAATTTTTTTTTTAAATGTTGAATGAATTTAGGACTCACCCAACCTGGGAAATGGGGTTGGTCAGTTCCGGGTCCAGAGAGCACCCTGGTTTCGCCCAAGCTGAGTGTTTCTCCTGTAGCCAGCACCGCACTGCACCTGGTAGTCTGAGCAGGGACAGCCTTTCCTACTCTCATTGGTTAGGTGTGACCGTCTCTTCTGCCCGTCTGCAGAGATTGACGGAGTACAGACACCCCTGTGCTCAGCACTGGGCTGGGTCAAGTCTTCAGCAAACTTGAGCAAACTAACCCAGGGCGCTCAAACGGGCCAGTCTCCAACAGCAGGATATTGATGAAGAGGGAAATTTGGTCTGGCCGTGACAGCTACAAGGAGACCTCAGTGCATGACTCCTTCTTCCATTTCATCATTCATTGTTAAATATATTGATCGAGGACCACAGCAGGGAGCCAGGCACAAACCCGACACAGATCTCTTGAGAGATCCTGCTTGAGGACAGAGGTGGCTGGAGGTCACACTCCCATCTGCTGTGCTATCTCCAGCTGCTCCTGGCCGTGACTGAGTGTGGCGGGGCCGTGAGCACCCGGCCATTTATCCCCAACATTGACTTCTCCAATGAGCAGCCTCGGCTCTGGGTGTCTTCATCAGCTAGTGAAGCTTTCCTAGAGCTGCCCTGAAGCCTGAGGCTCTTCTCACTTCCTCCTCTCACTCCCCAGGTGTCAGGCCCACATGCTGGTTTGCAGGCATCTACTGCTCCTGCTGTGGCCGCCCTGGTTCCTCCCGGACATTTCCAGTGGCAAATCTCTTGCATCTCATGCCATGCTGGCATCTGCCGCAGGGGACTGCACTGATGCAGCCCCCGTGTGCCGGTTGCCCGGGATTCAATCAAGAAGGGAGTCTTGTCCCTGCACCTGCCTCTCTTGATCCACAAAACCAGGATGTGGAATCTGCCCCCTCAAGATGCTCCAGCCCCCATACAACCAGACTCCGGGCATGAACCAATCATGGCATCTGTCCACCTGATGAGGGTGTGACAGTCATACCCATTTTGTAGATGAGCACCCAGACTCAGAGAGGTCGGGAAGTGTCTGGGTTCACAAGGGAGAATGCAAGGAGGTGGTGGAGTCAGGGTCTTCACTCCAAGTGTGTCTTGGACCAAAGCCCGTGGGGTCACGCACCACCCTGTGCTTAGCAAAGAGTTTTATGCCCGTGATGGACTCGTGGCTGGCTTCAGCAAGAGGAAACTTGGCGAAAGTTCTAAGGTGGTCGCGAGAGTGAACCAGGCTTAAACCAATAGGAGCAAGAACAAACGTCCAGAGTGGACAGGGAAGCATTGGGTCAGGAAGACCCTCAACGCCCATGTCAGAAGGCTGTAGGCACCTGGCCAGGCCCTCTTCTGGAAGTGCTGTTAGAAAGTTGATGTTGTGGCTTCAGAACAACCAACATCCATCCCAAGTATCAAAAACGGGCCCCCTCACCCCCAGAATTCCTGCACAGCACCCATGGCGATGCTCCAGGGCAGTGCCCAAGTGGATCTTGGAATTTCAACACCTAGCACTGTGCCTGGCACTTAGTAAGTGTTCAGTAGATGTTAGGTGAATGGATAGACGGTCCCGCAGTCCCTTTCAGAATGAGAGGGGAGGCATTAGTAATTAATGGAAGACCTGAGGTAAGGGGGCAGAGGAATGAGCCAATGTGACCCATGAAAGAGATTTTAGTAAACGAATAACTGGAACAGAACATGACACATGGCTATGAGCCCGTTCTTCTCTGTATCTACCTGGAGACAAACTTATACAAAAACTCCAAGAGGCAAGGGCATGGATGTGCACGGCTAAAACACAAATGATCTAAATGTCCATCAACAGCAGAAAGGTTACAAGCTGGGATCTATCCCTACCTGGAAACACTATGGAAGAAAAAGGAGATGATGTGGGATGATGATGATGATGATAAAAAGAATGAGCTGGGGGCAATTGTGACGGCCTGTGGTCCCAGGTACTCAGGAGGCTAAGACAGGAGGATCGCTTAAGCCCAGGATTGGAAGCTATCGTGAGTTATGAATGTGCCACTGCACTCCAGCCTGGGCAAAGAGTGAGACCCTATCAGAAGAAGAAGAAGGGGGCGGGGGAGGAAGAGGAAACATTTATTGTGCCAAGTGTTGTTCTTAGAACTTTATGTATCTCAATTAATCTAAGTAATCAATGTAAAACTCCTAGTAGGAAGACACTATTATTATGCCCATTTTATAGGTAAGAAACTTTGGCATAAAATACCAACTGCCTGTTCAGCTCATGATTTTGAGGGTTGACGCTTTGGGCCAAGCTCAGCAAGGGGGTTCTTTTGCTGTCCCGGGCTGGGCTCATCCACACATCTGCAGTCATCTGCCAGTTAGCAGTGGCTCTGCTCCCAGGGGCTGTGGGCTGTTGGTTGGGGGGCAGGGGTCACTAGGCCACCTGTCCCCCATCACCCAGCAGGCTGGTCTTGCTTATTCACACCAGGGCGGTGGCAGGGGTCCTGATAGCAGCAAGGAAGGAAGCTCCGTGACAGACATATCAGGACTCTGCCTAAGTTGTGTTTGTTACTGTCCCGTCAGCCAAAGCAAGTCACGTGTCCCACCCAGACTTATGGGATGGACACCTCTTGATGGAACTTCCTGAAAAGTCATTACAAAGGCCACACAGAGGTGGGAAGCATCTGTGACTATGTTTGCAATCACTACACTTGTGCTACCCCAAATTAATTAGTTTTTAAAAAAAGTAAGCAAACTAAACAGATGATGGAAGCTGAGCATGGCGGTCACACCTATAACCATAGTGGCTCGGGAAGCTGAAGCAGGAGAGACACTTGAAGCCAGGAGTTCGAGACCAGCCGGGGCAACACAGCAAGACCCCATCTCTACAAAAACTTTTTTTAAAGCATTGGCCAGATGTGGTGGTACACAGCTGTAGTCCTAGCTACTCAGGAAGCTGAGGCTGGAGGATCCCTTGAGCCCAGGAGGTGGAGGCTGTGGTGAGCTATGATTGCATCACTGCACTCCAGCCTGAGCAATAGAGTAAGAGCCCAAGAGCCCATCTCTCTCTCTCTCCCTCTCTCTCTCTATGGTGGACAAAGTACCACCCATCTCTTTTTTAAAAAG
Source organism: Carlito syrichta (assembly GCF_000164805.1). NCBI lineage: Eukaryota > Metazoa > Chordata > Mammalia > Primates > Tarsiidae > Carlito > Carlito syrichta. The sequence continues at coordinate 100,159 of NW_007234230.1, read as the reverse complement.
GTAAATAAATTAAAATGTTGCCTTACAATAACAGTAAAGGAACAATAAACAATAAAAAAAGAATTATGGAGAGCTTTTCAGGGTCAGGCTTTGGCCCTACTCTGACTGGTGAGAGAATGTCTGTATTTTCCTTCCTCTGAGCCATCTCCAGCTGTGCTTCCATTCACTGTCCTCATGCTGTTCCTTGCTTATTCAGGTCTCCATCTCACTGGGCAAAACCCAGGTAAACCTTCAGCAGTAACTGACACTGCTGACAACTTCCTCCCACAGCTTCTCCTGGTTTCCCGCCACCTCTCCAGCCATTCTTTTTCGGGTTCCCTCGCTAACTTATCCCCTCTATCCATCCAGGTGACACTGGGATCTGTTTCTCCCACCCAGACCTCTCATCTGAGCTCTGTAGTGCTTGGTTGCTGCCTCTCCTCTCTGCATGGCTGGCTCCAGGGAGGACTGTATCTGCTACTGCTGTGTAATAACCCAGCCCCCAAAGCCAGTTATTTAGCTCACAAAAGCTGCAGGTTAGCAACTCAGGCTGGAAACAGCAGGATGGCTCTTTTGATCTCAGCCATCTCCTCTAAGGGTTGGGATGGGCTCAGCTGGGATGGCTTATCTGGCTCCACGTGGTCTCTCATCACCCAACAGGTGGGCATGAACCTGTCCACCCAGAGGGCTCCAACAGAGTGAGTGGGAGTTTGCAGGGACTTCTATGATTTGGGCTTGAGGCTGGCACGGTGTGTCCCTTTTGCTGCATCCCACAGGCCACACGTGTCACCAGGCCCAGCCCAGAGGTGTGGAAATGGACTCCTCCACACAATGGAGGAGCTGCAAAGTCACCTTGCCAAGGTGCATGAGCACTGGGAGGGGAGTAACAGGGCCTTTTTGGAAGCCATCAGCCACAGGCACCTCAGACTCAACAGATTCAACACCAGACGTAAGATCGTCCCCCCAAATCTGTACCCCTCCCAACAGCCTGCGTCCCATCCGCTTCATAGCAAAGGGAAAAACGGGAAGGTTGTCCTTGACCTGGCTCTCTTCCTCACTCAGATCAAATCCATCATCTCCAAAATACCCTGTGCCTCTGTTTCTCTTTCTCCATCTGGACCACCCATCCCCACACCAAGACACAGACCCCAGCCTCTCATCTGATGGCCTCAGCAGCCTCCTAACAGAGCCCCCAGCCCATGCTGCTCCCTCCTGTAAATTCTGTATGCTGTTGGCCCTGGTGATTGTTCTAAAGCCACAGTCCCCAGCCTTTTTTAGCATCAGGGATGGGTTTTGTGGAAGACAGTTCTTCCACGGCCAGGGTGGAGGGGAGGTGGGGGGTGGTTTCAGGATGATTCAAGCATATAACATGTATTGTGCATTTTATTTCTACTATTACTACATTGTAATATATAATGAAATAATTATACAGCTCGCCATTAAGTGATGGAAGTGGTAAAAAAAAAATAATGGGCAGGCCACACACAGACTGAAGTCAGTGATGGATTCTGATTTAAAGCCTGAATCACCCTCAGACGCAGTTGTGCGGTTGAAGTCCATCCACTCACTTGCCACTCACAGATAGGGTTTTGATTTGAGTTTGCAAGCAGTTGATTTACTACGGTCTCTGGGCAGCCCAACCTCACTGTTCATGCTAATCTGTATTTGCAGCCGCTCCCCAGCGCTACCATCGCTGCCTCAGATCATCAGGCATTAGATTCTCACAAGGAGCTGCAACCTAGATCCCTTGTGTGTGCAGTTCACAGCAGGGTTCCCGCTCCTATGAGAATCTAATGCTGCTGCTGTTCTGATGAGGATGGAGCTCAAGCACTCATGGGAGCGATGGGGAGTGGCTGTGAACACAGGTGAACCTTCACTCCATCGCCCGCCGATCACCTCCTGCTGTGTGGCCCGGTTCCTCACAGGCCACTGTGGGGGGGTTGGGGACCCCTGTTCTAAAGAACAAATTGGATTCTGTCACTTTCTTGCATAAATCCCTGCAGCAGCTCCACGCCTGTGAGGTTTGCCCCTGCCCCTGCCAGGACTCCCCCCCCACTCCACCCCCGCAGCTCTTCTTTCAAGTTCTCAGACAGTGAGGAGGATTGACTAGTGTCCCCCAAAAGATCTGTCCAAGTCTTAGTCTCCCCCCTCATACCTGTGAATATGACGGTATTTGGGAAAAGGGTCTTTGCAGATGGAGTTAAGTGAAAGCCCTCAAGATGAGGTCATCCTGATTGTAAGCGAACAGAGAGATTTGAGACACAGGGACACAAGAGAGGGGGGCCCTGTGGCGAGGGGAGCAGAGGTTGGAGTGCTGTGACCTCAAGCCAAGGAATGCCAAGGCGCTCAACACATCTCGGAAGTTGGGAGAAGCCAGGAAGGATTCTCCCCTGAAGCCTCTAGAGGAAGAACAGCCCTGCTGATACCTGGACTTCAGACTTCTGGCCTCCAGAACAGTGAGAGGATACTTTGCTGTTGTTTTAAGCCCCCAACTTTGGGGAAATGTGTTGCTGCAGCAGTCACAGGAGACCACCGCTGCGGCCTGTCGAGCCTGTCTCGGAGCCTTTGCCCGGGCTGGTCCTTCTGCCTGGAACACCCTTCCCGGTCCCTTCACTGGCTCCACTCTTGTTTCCTTTCCACTGTGAGATCATTTCATCCCAGCTTCCAGAAACCTCTTTTTTTTTTTCTCTTTCTTTGAGTTGGGGTCTCACTCTATTGCCCAGGCTGGAGGGCAGTGGCATGACCACAGCTGACCGCACCCTGCACTTCCTGGGCTCAGGCAATCCTCCCACCTCAACCTCCCAAGTAGCTAGGACCACAGGTATACGCCACCACACCTGGCTAATTTTTTTTTTTTTTTTAACAGAGATGAGGTCTCACTATGTCTCAGCCTCCCAAAGTGCTGAGATTACAGGCCTGGGCCACCAGGCCTGGCCCCAGAAGCCCCATCTAACCCCCCTGAGGAAAGTCCTTCTAGCAGAACCTCTAGCACCATTTCTTTCCCCATCCAGCTTTATGAAAGCATAATGGAAAAATAAACATGATACCTATTTCATTTCTTCTCTGCCACAGGAGTGGTGGTAGTTGCAAGTCCCCATTTATTTCTGTCTGAGACGAGGGCCTGTGCTGGTCTCCCAGCCCAGACTGTAGCCCCCAAGACATCAAGGACGGCATCAGTGTTCTGTTTACCTCTGAGTCTCTGCTACCAACCAGCAACAGGCACTCAGGAAACATACAAAGTGAACACTGGATGATACTCCCATTCTCAGTCTTTTTTTTAGTTTGAATTTTTTTTTTTCCCTTAAATACACAGTCTTACTCTGTCTCCTAGGCTGAAGCACAGTGGCACATTCATGGTTCACTGCAGCCTCGAATTCCTGGACCCAAGCAATCCTTTCACCTCAGCCTTCCAAGTAGCTGGGACTGCAGGTGCGCATCACCACACCCGGCTAGGTTTTTATATTTATTTTTATTTTTTTTGTAGAGACAAGGTCTTGCTGTGTATCCCAGACTGGTCTCAAACTTCTGGCCTCAATCAATCCTCCCACCTTAGCCTCCCAAATTGCTGGGATTACAGGTGTGAGCTATCGCACCTGGCTACCTTTTAGTCTTACATGAAAAATTACAGAACACAAGGAGAAATGACTGAATCAATTGATAGACAAAATAAGAAGACCCAGAAGTCCCACATCAAGAGGAAGGGAGAGCTCAGGAGGCGGGTGGGGACCAGTCCCCACCCTGGGAATCCCAGATCCTCCGAGGTCACCAGGGGCAGCCACACTGGGAATGTGAATCTCAGAATCATCTGCCCGCGAGCTTCCTCCCCCCCCCCATCAAGGCCCAGTGGACAGAGGCACAGCTGAAACTCTGCGGACCTGTTTCAGAGTTGAGACCAGGCAAGAACCCGCCAAGACAGAGCCCAGCCATTGCAGGAGAAACCCGCAATCCAGAGAGCCTCCTGTCTGTCCCCCCGTCCCCTGGGAGTCAAGGGAGGTCCTGGGCCAGACCAGGCCATGGGCCCTCGGTGCTCTGGGAAGAATTATTTGTCAGCAGTTAGTACGCTCAACAAACAGCTACCAAGGTTCTACTCTGTGCCAGGCACGTGCTAGTGGCTGGAGAAACAAGACTGAACTCACTAAATGTCTTGAGTATAAAAGTAAATTAACAAACTCTAGTTGCAATAAGGGTATGACAGAGGTACTGGGTGCTAGCAGATAGATGATAGGATTATCTGACCTGGTCTAGGAAATCAGGGTGTAGGCTTCCTGGAGGAAGTGACATTTGTTTTTTACTTCTATCAAGCTTGCGAGAGTCAGACACTTACTTCCTCAGCCCCCATTGCAGCTGGGGTTGCCACAGATGATCATGACTCATGAGATGCAGGCAGAAGTCTGCTGACCCCACTGCTCTTCTTCCTGCCTTAGTCAGAGATGAGACAGCTGGAGTTGGAGCAGCCATCTTGTGACCCCGAGGAAAAGGCAAAGAGAATCCCAGAGACAGCAGAACCCACTCCAGAAACCAGTTGCCTCCAGGCTTCTTGCTAGGTGAGAAAAATATTTCTATTTTTGCGTAAACCACTGTAATTCTAGCCAAAAGAACTGCTGACTGAAACAGGTCTCGAAGATGAGTGTGGACCAAGCAAAGTAGCAGGAAGAATGTTCCAAGAAGGGGAAACGGCAAGTGCAAAGGCCCTGAGGCAGAAAAACCCAGTGGAGGACCCACTGGGAAGGCCAGTGTATGGTTGAAGCTTAGAGGGAGCGGGGAGGGTGACAGGACATGAGGCTGGAGAAACTGGCCAACCTTCTGGAAGACAGTGGGCGGCGGGGACGTCATCCAAGAGCACCACGGAGGTCCAGAAGGGCTTCAGACAGAGGAGCGACAAGGCCGGGTGTGGTGGCGCCTGCCTGTAATCCCAGCACTTTAGGAGGCCAAGGCGAGAGGATCACTAGAGGCCAGGAGTTCAAGGCCAGCCTGGGCAACACAATGAGGCTTCACCTCTACAAAAAATAAAAGTAATTTCAAAAAATTAGCTGGGTGTGGTGCCATACGCCTGTGGTCCCAGCTACCCAGAGGCTGAGGCTGGAAGATAGCTTGAGCCCGGGAGTTTGACGCTGCAGTGAGCTACAATCGTGCCACTGCACAATCCAGCCTGGGGCACAGAGCAACACCCTGTCTCTATAATTTAAAAATATACACCTTTTTTTGTTTTTTGAGTCGGAGTCTCACTCGGTCGCCCAGACTGGAACGCAGTGACACACTCATGGCTACCGCAGCCTCGACCTGCTGGGCTCAGGCAATCCTTCCACCTCAGCCTTCCAAGTAGCTGGAACCATAGGTGTGCACCACTACGCCCAGCTGGTTTTTTTGTTTTATTGTAGAGATGAGGTCTCACCAAGTTGTCCAGGTTGGTCTCGAACCCTTGGGCTCAGGCAATTCTCTCGTCTCTGTCTCCCAAGGTGCTAGGATTACAGGCATGAGCCACCGTGCCCCGCAAAAATACACACTTTTTTTTTTAGTAGGAGTCTCACTGTCGCCCAAGCTGGAGTGCAGTGGCACGCTCATAGCCACCACAGCCTTGACCTACTGGGCTCAGGTGATCCTTCCACCTCAGCCTTCCAGGTAGCTGGAAATACAGGTGTGCCACCACGCCCAACTAATTTTGTTTTTAATTGTAGAGATGGGGTCTCGCCCAGTTGCCCAGGCTGGTCTCAAACCTCTGGGCTCAGGCAGTCCTCTCGCCTACGCCTCCAAAAGTACTAGGATGACAGGCTTGAGTCACTGCGCCCGGCTACATATTTTTTAAAGGATGGGAAATGCTGATTTTTTTTTTACCCCAGCGGAGGTGCCCTGAGGGTGTGGCCTCAGTTTCTGCCCTCTAAAATCCAGGACCCCTCTAGAACCCCATCTAAGGCTCTGTTTCCGGACGGCGTTAGAGGCTACTGTGAGTCCTATGCAAGGCTTTTTTGATTGATGCTGTGACAAGTGACCACAGCTCCATGGCTTAAAACAATACAGTTCTGGAGGCCTGAAGACCAAGGTCAGTCCCGCCAGGCCCCAGTCACATGGCAGCAGGGCTGCTCCTTCAGAGAGCAGTTGGGAGTCTGTTCCCTGCGTTCCCAGCTTCT
>NW_007234230.1:65828-94035 GCF_000164805.1 Carlito syrichta | reverse complement strand
CTCCTCCCCCCACCACCTCCTGCTGCTGACTCAGCCCCTCCTACCTCCCCGTCTAAAAGGGCCTCGTGATTATCTGATAGTCCAGGATAAGTGCCTCCTCTCAAAACCCGTAACTCGCTGGTATCTGCAAAAGCCCTTTACCATGTAAGGCAACGCAGGCACAGGCTTGAGGAATGAGGGCACAGGCTTCTTTGGAGGCCATTACTACTGCAGGAGGCAGCTTCTGTTGCTTGCAACCAAAGACTTCAGGAGGATACAGCAAAAGTCACACCCCCAAGGTCCAAAGATATTGCATTGTTTACAATCTGCATTGGAAGGCCTCAGGGTGCTGTGAACCCTGCAGTTTGCTACAGCCCTGGGACTCTTTGCTTTTTAAATATGTCACCTGCTCCACCCCTGAAGGCACAGGGGTTGTCATCCTTGAATAGGTGAGACTGACCCATCCAGCCACCTGAAGGCTTTAGGACTTGGCAGGTGGAGGCAGTGGGATCTGTGTCACCCTGGGCAGCTCCTGCCAGACCCCTAGCTGAAGGAAAAGTTGTGTCTAGATGGAAGGATGGATGGATAAATGGAGGGAGGGAAAGAGGGAGGGAGGGAAAGAGGGAGGGAGGGAGGGGAGAGAGGGAAGGGAGGAGGAAGGAATGGAGAGAGGAAAGAAGGGAAGAATGCAGGGAGGAAGGAAGGGGGGAGGGAGGGATGGTGAAATGGATGAGTGGACGAATGGAAGGAAGAAAAAAGGGAAAGAGAGAGGGAGGGGAGCAGAACGGTTGGACAAACAGATGGACAGTGGGGTGGGTGGAGAGAAAGAGAAGATCAATGAGGGCTTACCAGGAGGAGGCCCCAAGAGTAGCAAAGAGATGGGGGAAAAAACAAATAAGATGTGTTTATTGTCTACACGGAAATAAAAGGAGGCAACTTTGCCGGTTTGGTCTGTATTAGAAATAGAAACTCTCTCTATAATAAACCTCCTGCCAGACAACCAGGCCGCCCCTCCAACCTCATGGCAGAGACAGCCTCCTCCAGGTCCTCAGTTCCCTGCCTCTCCAGCCCCCTCTCCTCCCTCAGCCCATCCGGAAGGTACTGTCCAGTGAACCAAGAACCCAGCAAGGACAGCGGGAGCAGGAAGGGGACAGAATCAAGCCCTCTCCAATAGCTATTAAAAAAAAACCCTCGAAGTTCAGGGAGAAAAAGTAATCATCCTGTAATTGACTGTTCACTAATGGAATCTATTAATTTATAGCCACAAAAGAATCAACTAATTTGTGGTTAATGGTGTTTAAAAGATAAACAACATAGATTAAATCTCCGGAGCCCAACCCCAGTTTGCTGGCATCCGTCTAAACAGAAAGCTCTCCATGCTGGAGCACCGAGTCTCAGCCCGGATGGGAGGCCGTGAGGCGGAGGTCAGCTGGGAGCCAGAAGAGATCTGAGAGGAACCTGGCAAGTCCCACCCTCCCAGGCTCCAATCAGTCCAGAGGAGCCACATTCACCCTCTGTGTCTCCTGTAAAATCACATGTCCTCCCCTCCTAGACCCAACATCATCCTTGCAGACTCCCATGGGGCCTCCCAGAGGCCCCCAACCTGCCTCTCACATTCATTCCCACCTCTGGGCTTTGTTCTTGCCGCACCTACTAACTGACCGCTTTTCCTTTCTCTCTTGTTTGTTTGTTTATTTTGAGTTCTTGCTCTGTTACTCAGGCCAGAGTGCAGTGGTGCAATCACAGCTCACTGCACCCTCGATCTCCTGGGCTCAAGCAATCCTCCCACCTCAACCTCCCGAGTAGCTGGGACTACGGGTATGTGCCACCATACCTGGCTAATTTTTGTTTGTATTTTTTTGAAGAGAGAGGGATCTTGCTGTATTGCCCAGGCTGGTCTTGACTCCTGGGCTCAAAAGTCCTGGCTCCAAACACTGGGATCCTCCCACCTTGGCCTCCCAAATTGCTAGGATTATCGTCGTGAGCCACTGCACCCAGCAGATCTTTCTTCAACTTGACTCCTCCCCACTTCTTTTTGTTGGTGCTGATTTTAGTTTCATCCTAAACAATATTATCCAGATCTGATAATTTTCTTTGTTTTTTGGTTTTTGGTTTTCTTGTCAGTCTCAGTCGCCCAGGCAGGAGTGCAATTGCACAATCACAGCTACCGCAGCCTCAACTTACTGGGCTCAGTCAATCCTTCTGCCTCAACCTTCCAAGTAGCTGGAACTACAGGCGTGAGCCACCATGCCCAGCTAATGTTTAAAAATTTATTGTAGAGATGAGGTCTCGCCATGTTGCCCAGGCTGGTCTCAAACCCCTGGACTCAGGTAATTCTGAGTGCTAGGATTAAAGGCGTGAGCCACAGCACCCAGCCCAGGTCTGATAATTTAATAGCATATTTGTTTCTGGCACAAACATGGAATAAACACTGTGTCCCACCTGTGATCCTGTAAACATCAAGAGCTACACATATTCTAACCAACATCCCGGAGAACCACACTCACATTGTGCGGTGCCACCTTCCACAGCTGGCATCCTGTGTGCCCTTGGAACTGGACCCTCCACCAACACTTTCTTGACACAATCCACCCTTTCAAAGGCATCGGAAGTCCCCCTCTTTCCTGAAGCCCTCCTTGACTCCCCCAGCCCACAGACATCCCTCCCTTTGCTGACAGCTAGAAATCCCATGCCACTGACAAGCCAAAAAAAAACAGAATGAAGATAAACACGTAGGCTGGGTGCAGCGGCTCCTGCCTGTAATTCCAGTCCTCTGGGAGGTTGAGGCAGGAGGATCACTGGCGGCCAGGAGTTTGAGACCAGCCTGGGCAACAAAGCGAGACTCCATTTCTACCAGCAATCAATTTTTAAAAAATAATAAGAAGGTGGTTGTTGTTTCTTTGAGCAGTCTGTGAGATACTGGAGGATAAAACAAGAAAACAAACACAAACAAACAATTCCTATGCCGTGAAGTCTAAGCTCTGTGGGAAATTAGATGCCACCCATAGCAGGGGTTTGGTGACACTTGGGGTGACCCATGGGGACACTGTGGAAAGCGGAAAGATGGCACATCCATGACTGGGCAGGGGCCACCTTGACTACCCTCCCTCCTTGCTAACAACACCCAGAACTTTGCCTGGGGCGCTCCCTACTCCCCTCGGGTGGGGCCGGGCCCACCTGGACTGAGCATGGCCCCAGTCATTGCCACTGGCTCACAAGTGGTCTGTGCCCCAAACTGACTGAGGGCTGAGGCCCTGCACTTCCACCCAGCCTGCTGGGGAAGGAGAAGCTCCCCCTCCTGTGAGCCTGGACCTCAGAGCTGTGGGCCTGAGACACAACACCACCCACTCCCACAGGCTGCCTGGGAATCAGAGCCCCATGGAGGAGGCCAGGGTGGCCACGTAGCCTGAGGACCTGGATCAAGACATTCCTGAAACTTTAAGATCTATTCTTGGAATTTTCTGCCATTTTCTCTTTCTTTTTCTTGGCATAAGTCTTTTGGAATCGGGTTTTCTGTTACTTGGAACAGGAGCACATGACTGGGAGTCATGGAACTGAATTCGGCCGTATCCAGGGCCTGACTGATCCTGGGTGAACGCTTTCTTTTCACAAGACCCTATCTCACAGAGCCCTTCCCTGGGGACACTTTTAGGACACTGTTCACCTCACCCTGCCTCACCTTCCTGGCCCTGTCCAGCCCCCTTGATTCCATTAGACTCTACATTCATGGCCTTGTTTGCTAATCAGGACTCACAACAGGGCTGGCATGTGGAGGCCTTTGGTCAATGTCTGCTGTATGGTCCTGCCTCCGTTTATCCACCTGCAAAACAGGAGGAAGCACCCTGTTTTCTGTCAAGACCCTTCCAACGGGGCTGCTCATTGCTTTCACTGCTGCTTCTAAGACCCCCGGGCACGTGGCAAGAGATCACCCCACACACACTGGAATGTCTCCCAGCAAACCACCTCCTATTCCCAGGGAAGAGGGTTTTACAATTTTCCTCCTTCACTCCTTCCTCTGCCTACGCAACCTCATTGGCCAGGACGTCCCTCTCGATGTCTAACCCAGCCTTTCATGCTGCAACTTAAGTCTGTTTCTCTGGATCTTTTCCCAGGCCTGGAGTTGAACGGCTAGAGCATTGAGACAGAACCCCGTGAGAAATGAAAACGCCTTTACCGGGAAGTTGCCCTCATTTCCTTCCCATGACCAATCTCTGGCTCGTCAAAAAGTTCCTTTCTTGTCTCTACACCTACGACTCGGCTCTTCTGGAGATGTGGAGACAGGAGACAGGAAGAGAGAAAAATAACGATCTGCTGAATCGTGTGATTGTGAAAACAGTGGCCGCGCCAGATACCCACACTCCGACTCATCCCAATGACATCCTTTGGGAGGGAGGAGGCAGGAGGTGGGAGGGAACACTTCTAAACCCATTTTCCAGGTGAACTCACAGGAGGCTGGGCTGCTCCCGAGCGCCCAGCTTCATGTGAACAACAGAAGTGAAACTCGTGGCTCCTCTCCATTTAGATGGGGAATGAGGCCGGGCACGGGGGCTCACACCTGGAATCCCAGCACTTTGGAAGGCTGAAGTGGGAGAATCGCTTGAGCCCAGGAGTTTGAGAGCAGTCTGGGCAACATAGTGAGACCTCGTCTCAACAAAAAAATCAAAAAAATTTGCCAGGGGCGGTGGTGTGCGCCTGTAGCCCCAGCTACTTGGAAGGCTGAGGTGGAAGCATCTCCTGGGCCCAGGAGATCGAGGCTGCAGTGAGCCGTGATCACATGACTGCACTCCAACCTGGGCGACAGAGTGAGGTCCCCAACTCATAAAAAGACATAAAAATAATAAACGGGTCATAATTCAAAGTGTGATGCACATGTGGCTTAGGATGCAGGTGTCATCATTCATTCATTCACTCATTCATTCATTCATTCAAGAGAATAAAAAGCCTCTACTGAGCACTTCCGGTGTGCCCAGAGCTTGGTGCCTTGGGGGGATTCCTTTCACCCCTCTCCTGCCCCACACCAAGGCGGGAATGGCAGAGGTCTTCTGCCCACTGGCTGAGTCCAGAAGTTTAATAACACCATTACTGAAAGTATTTTTCCTATTTTGCTCTTTGCTAATTTTTTGTGTGGTGTTTTTCGACGTCCGGGGATGCTGACATGGCCAAATCTTATCTTTCCTTTGGGGTCTCTGGCCTTGTGTATCTAGAAAAGATTTCACTGAGGAGTGACGTGTAGGGCTATATTTTACGTCATAGGTCATGAACAGCTGAGGTGAAGGGAGAACTCCTCCATCATTTCTTCATTTTCCAAAGAGGGAAGCGGAGGCTCCATGGTGAGGAAGCCCCAGGGCACCTTCTGCACGTCATGAGTGAGTCACAGATTCCTTACGAAATTGAAGGAGAGACAGTGGCTCTCAGCCCTCCAGGCTGTAATGCGGAGTGGCCATCACAGTGTCCCCATATCCAAGGCCATTCCGCTTGCCCCGGAAATTCAGCCTCCTCCAGCCGTTCCACTGTGGCTGTGTCCCTAAGACCCCTACCCCGAGATCCTGCTGGGCGGATGAAGACAGGCCCCGCACGGGAAAACACGAAAAGAGTCAACAGAAGCAGCAAAATGGTCTGGAGCAATCGAAAACTTGGAAGCAGAGAGCTGCATGGTGGTAACCAGGGGGTAGGGTGGGGGCAGGGCAGTTGGGGAGACATCGGTCGAAGGAGACCAATTTCCAGTGAGAGGAGAAGAGTAAGTTCCAGCCATCTCGTGTACAAAGTGGTGACACGAGTGAATAACAGGTATTGTGTTCCTAAAAACCACTGAGCCCTTTTTAAATGCTCTCCCCACAAAGAATGCCAAGCATGTGAGGTAATGCATATGCTAATTAGCCCAAATGAGCCATCCCACAATGTTCGTATTTCAAAACATCGTGCTGTACACGGTAAATATACACAGCTTCTATTGGTCCATTTTAATTAATCTCAAAAATTCCTGGATTTCAAAAACCACCGTGTATAAAATTAAGAGGCATATAACAGATAGGAGAAATATTTTCAACCTACATGACAATGTATTTAGACTCTTTTTTTCTTTTTGAGTCAGGGTCTCACTCTATCACCCAGGCTGGAGTGCACTGACACAATCATGAGTCACTACAGCCTTGACTTCCTGGACCTAGGCCATCTTTCTGTCTTAGCCTCTTGAGTAGCTGGGACTACAGGCCCACACCCCCATGCCCAACTTTTTTTTTTTTTTTTTTTGTAGAGAACTCCTGGGCCCAAGCAATCCTCCCATCCCAGCCTTTCTAAGTGACGGGATTACAGGCGTGAAACACCACGCCTGGCTACTTAGACTTACAAGATCTACCAGGCTCTTACAATGTTACAGAAACAACCAAAGAAAAATGACAGGCAAACCACAAAAGCTGAAATGCAAGTGGGCAACACACTCAGGAAAATCGTTCAGAGTTGGGGGGTAACCAAGTAACTGAAGTAAGAATTGTAACACCATCATGTGCGCGCCTTTCAGAGTCGCTACACTAAAAGAACAGTCACTCAGTCGGCGAGACCGGGACCATCACACCCGCAGGCAACTGGGGGACATTAAACGGACTTGGCCGCCCTGACTTTTAGATCATGTACTGACATCCTGACAAATGGGCATGTTTTCACGCCGGTATTTTTATTCCAAAGAATGATTAAGAAAATTGTGCATAAGGAAGGAGATTTATTCCCACTTCATTTATATGGGCAAAGCTGGGAGCAGCCTGAAGACTCAGGAACTGGGGACACAAACACAGTGCACACCCCAGGGCAGTGTCACGGAGCTGTGGGAATGAGTGACGCTTCATACACGTTAGAGACGATACTCATGAAGTCAGAAAACCAGGTGATGTGTACACCATTCTGTTTCTGGAAAATGCTCACACACGAATATATGTGCACAGAAAACAACTTGGAACAGATATTCATTACATTGTTGACAGTGATTTTCTTCAAGATGTAAAATTGTATATGGTTTTTGTGTGTGTGTGTGTTTCAGTGGCTATACACCAGGACTGGCAAGGGTGGGAGGGTCTCTTGCTTGGAGACATTGTCATGAACTTTCTAGGCAAATATGACAGCACTTATCAAAAGTCTTAATATATGTGAATCACTTCACCAGTCATTTCACTTCTAGGAATTTACCCTAAGGGAATAATCTGAGATGTGTGCAAAAACTGACGTAGAAGAATGTCCACTGCAGACTTATTTACGACGGCAAAAAGCCGGAATCAGCCTGAACTCCCAACATCAGGGACCTGTTTAAATAAGTGTTGGTTTGCTTTTACAACAAAGTGCCATGCAGCCATTTAGAATTATGTCAAATATTGGATGTCAGGACAAAATGTTCTTGATATAAAGAAGAAAACTTTAAGGTGGCATGAAAGGAGGATAGCCATATGGTAAAGCCCATACACAATAAATTATGACTGTTTATGTACAAAGAAGGCTGAGAGGGTTAGGGTTGCAGTGATAATCACTGTGTGATGGGGTTCTGGGCAAAATTATCTTTTCTCTGTGTTTTCCTACATTTTGTAATTTCAGTAAAATATATATATATATGTTACTCTTACAATCTGATCTTTTTTTTTTTTTTGTCAGGGTCTCACTCTGTCTCCCAGGATAGAGTGCAATGGTACAATTATGGCAACCACAGCCTCACCTTGCTGGGCTCAGGTGATCCTTCTGTCTCCGCCCTTTGAGTAGCTGGGACTACAAGTGTGCACCACCACGCCAGACAAAATTTTTTTTTTTTTTTTTTTGGTAGAGATGAGGTCTTGCCACGTTACCCAGACTGTTCTTGAATTCTTGGGCTCAGGCAATCCTCTCACCTTGGCTTCCCAAAGTGCTGGGATTACAGACATGAGCCATGGTGCCCGGCTACAATCTGATATTTTTTTAAGAAAAAAAAAAAACCTTAGTAACATCTATACCAATAGAAACTAATCATTCATCTCTGTAAGGTCTAATTTCTAAGTCAGGCTACTCAGTGTTGACAATCACGGAGCTACTTGGGAAATCAAAAGGCCAAGTTGATGATTAAAATATGTCTACTCTAGCTGGGCACAGTGGCTCATGCCTGTAATCCCAGCACTTTAGAAGCCTGAGGATTATTTGATCCCAGGATTTCAAGACCAGCCTAGTAACATAGGAGACCTTGTCTCTACAAAAATTCAAAAAATTAGCTGGGCGTGGTGGCATGCCTATAGTCCCAGCTACTTGGAAGGCTGAGGTAGAAGGCTCTCCTGAGGCCAGGAGGTTGACTGTGGTAAGCTGTGATTGTGCCACTACACTCCAGCTAGGGTGACAGAGTGAGAGCCTGACTCAAAAAAAAAAAAGTTCACTTTAGGGTCAGGCAGAGTGGCTAACAAACATTTGTAATCCTAGCACTTTGGGAGGTCAAGGCAGGAAGATTGCTTGAAACCAGGAGTTCAAGACCAGTATGGGTAACATAGTGAGACCTCCGTTTCCACAAAAAATTAAAAAATTTTTAAATGTAAATATAGACCGGGCTTGGTGGCTCAGCCTGTAATCCCAGCACATTGGGAGGCCGAGGTAAGTGGATTGCCTAAGCCCGCAGGTTCGAGACAAGCCCAGGCAACTTGGCGAGACCCCATCACTACAATAAATCAAACAAATTATTCAGGCGCGATAGCGCACACCTGTAGTTCTGGCTACTTGGAAGGCTGAGGTGGAAGGATCGCCTGAGCTCAGGAGGTCAATGCTGGGGCGACCGTAACCATGCCAGTGCTGCACTCCAGCCTGGGTGACAGAGTGAGACTCCAAATTTTAAAAAAAGTAAATGTATAAGTATACACTCCACACACACACACATCTCCCCTCTAGACATCCTCTCTCGGTGCTGCCTAGGATTGGTCCTCCCCTAAAAGCCATTCCCAGCCAATTCACAAATCTTTGGAGGACTGAGAAGAAAACAGACCTGTTTTTAATATTCAAGGACAGAATCCAATGGATCCAGCTGACACAGTGGCTGCAGACCCTTGTCCAATCCTCTCTCTGTTCTGTAATGATGAAGAATGAACCGTGTTCTCAGAAAGCCCGTTGTCAGGACAGGACAGAACAGAAACTTCTAAATATGTCTTCTGGAGTTGATCCCTTTTTCCTGTGGGGAAAACCAGCCCATTGGCTAAAGACAAAGTCACAGAAAGCCTGGAACTATGTCCTGCTGTCTTAATTCTTATTCTAGAGATCCCCGGCTCAGACAGTGAGATTTCCAAACCTAGGGGCAGCTCACTGCTAGTGAGGACCAAAGCAGGAGCAAGGTGAAGTGGATAGCATCGAACAAGGCATGAAGTGACCTGCCCATGGCAGTCCTCAGTCACGGTGGCACTGGAGGGGACACAGCAAGAACACCCGCAGGGCCTGGTCTGTGAGCGGGACAGTGGGAAACTTGGGCACCTTCTAGAAGGAAGGCACTCTCCTTGGCAGTTGCCTTAAATACTGTGTGGGAGAGAGAAATCTGGGCTCACCCAGGGTCCTCTTAAGACTCCCCAGGGCGTGTCTGTCCCGTCCAGTGAGTCCTCTCTCTCGCTACCCCCACCCCCGCTTCTTTCCTCCTTCCTCCCTCCCTTTCCTCTCTTCCTTCCTGCTTTTCTTCCTTTCTTTTCTTCCTTCCTTCCTTCCCTCCCTTCCTCCTTCTTCTCCAAGGAGCTTGCCTGAATATCTTCCTAATTCACCACTCCCCATCCCCATGAAATTTTAATACCACGGACATACAGTATATCTGTTTATGTAATGCATGGACATCTGTGTTTTATACATAAATGTGGCGGGGGGTTGCCCTGTGTGAACCAATTTTTACCTTCTGGGGGAGATACCACTTTTGTTGGAGAATATATGAAAATAAAGATTTCCAAGATCAGTTAAGTTTGCAAAAATCTCTCTTAGGCTCTTAGAGATTCACCACACACTTTATTTAGCCTTCTGAAGCAGGGAGGACAGCCTAGCTTTCTGCAACTCAGCGCCTTCCAGACCTATCGGACCAAGGAAATTCACTTCCAAGGAGCAGTGGGAAACATCCCAGTGGCAGACAAGGTTAGTTTGTCGCCTGTGTGCATCTGGGCCGGCTTTCTCGGCAATCAAATGCTCCGCCCATTGGGAAGTGCCCCGCCCCTCACTCGGACCTTGGATGGTAGTGTGAGCTGTCAATCACCAGGCCCCGCCCCCTGGCCACAGTGATTGGTGGTGAGGCGGGCACTGGGCAGAAGCTGAGCCAATCAAAGTCCTCCCCTTTCAAAAGGGCTTGGATGAAGAAAGAGTCCTTTCCATCAACCCTCGCCAAACTGCAGGACCCCAGGCCTGCCACCGCCTGCGGTCACGATCCCAGCTTCTCTGCAACAGTCTGAGGAAATAAAGCCAGACTGCGAGAAGCAAGACGGAGAGCAAGGGAGACAGCCCTGACCAGATCGAGTTCTGGACCCAGGAGTCCCTGGTCCCGGGAGCTCCCCTTGAACTTCCCATTTTCCGATGTCCTTACATGAGCTCACAGATCTCACTTCTTGGCTTCAGCGGTTTGAACCGCATTTCTGTCACTTGGGACCAAAAAAATCCCGACAGATGAATCCCAATATGATTATAACAGTAGAATTTGCGCAAACTACTGTAAAAAGATAACTTTTGAGGTAATGGAGGGAATTTGACGGTACACTGGGTAATATGTGTATTAAGAAATTCTTATTGTCTTTGTTACGTGTGATAGTGAGATTATGAGATTACGTGTGATAGTGAGAAAAAAAAAAACCCCATGTGTTGAAGATACACACTGAAGTATCTTGAGGCAAAATGATTCAGTTCTGGGATTTGCTTGAAAATATCCCAGCACCTTCACCTTCTTCATTGAGGAGGGGAGAACACAGGAAAATAGGACTTCGGAATGATTGTTGCTGAAACCAGGAATAGGAAGTTAGGGGCTTCTAATCTTACACTCAAGTTTGGAATATTCTATTTTAAATAAAAATAAAAAATAATAAAAATGAGCAAGAAGGATAAAAGAAATTAAGGAAACTGTGCAGTCTTCTGCGAGAAAGCAATGATTTCATGTTGATAGAAAGGGAGGAAAAAGCAGAACTGCTCATTCATTCGTTCATTCATTCATCAAATTCTAATTAACCCCCTGCCATAGGTCGACGCTGAGCCTGGGTGCTGGACACACAGGGCTGACAAGGCATTGATCTTCCTGCCTTTGGGGGCTCCCAGCTTCGCCCAGGAAGAATAGATTCCAGGAAGAAAAGATTCCAGGTTTGCACGGTTCACAGAGGGGTAGGCACTGAGAGCATAGAAGAATTTTCTCTTTCCCGGTCTGTTTGAAGGAAAGAGTTTTGATTGGCTGAGCTAAATCCCAGTGCCCGCCTCTCCACCAATCATTGTGGTCGGGGGCGTGGCCTGGGGCTGGAACGTTTCTGTGGTCTCAGACCGCGGACCTGGAGGAGGGGGTGGGAGAGGTCCTTGGCTTGGTTACAGGGAGCTGTGAGTGCTGGAGGACAGTGGGGCCTCAGGGGGGAGGGACTGAACAGGATCTGCCGGGACCATCGCCTTCAGGGAACGAGAAGCCATGGTTGCTCACAAATCACAACTCAGGATTAAGAAGAGCGTACGGTCTTGCTGCAAGGGGTGAAGCTTCCAATGCATTATTATCTCCTGCAAACCGGTAGGGCAGAAACGGGCATTAGTCCCACCTTACACCTGGGGAAACTGAGGCACAGAGCTGTTCAGTAGCTTTGCCCATAGCTGCAGCATTTGCGCCTGGTCATTGGGTCCTCCACACCTTCACCTGCTGTGCAGAGGTAGTTTTACAAGCTACTGGGTGTGTCCAGATGCCTTTATTAATACTGTCTGCCCAGCTTCTTTAAATTCTTCTTCTAAAAAAAGTCCTTAACAAATAACCAGAAGAAGTGGGTGGGGTATTCAAACATTCATGCGATCATCTCTAAGTATGGAATCCGTGAAAACTGCTGAAGTCTCTTTAGTCTGATCCCAAATCAAAACCTAGAGTGACGGGAAGGCCCTATGGGTGCAACTTGTGGGGAGCAGAATTCTAAGATAACGCCAGGGTTCCCTCCCCTTGTGGTTACATCCTGAATAGTTGCTTCCACTTGGTGGGGGCAGGGCCTGTGACTGTGGTGGGTGTCACTCCCATAGCTATGTTATGATGCTCTAGGGCAAAGATGAGGAGACTCTGTGATGTAATTAGGGTCCTGCAGGAATCACTTTTAAGCTCATCAAGGGAAGATTGTCCTGGATGGACCTGACCTAAGCAGGTGAGCCTTTTCAAAGAAGTTGCAGAGATCAGAGAAGGAAGAAGCCAGAGATTCCCAGCACAGTAGCCAGCTTCTGCTGTCCCAGAAGAAGCAAGCCACCATGGGTCCTGCAGCTGCAACAAAATGAATTTTGCCAACCTTCCATATGACCCAGCAATTCCTCATCTGGGAATTACCTGGAATATACCTGGAAGAACTAAAATCACTCAGCAAAAAGATACCTGAACAAGCCAGGCTCAGTGGCTCAGCCTGTAATCCCATGCTTTGGGAGGTTGAGGTGAGTGGATTGCCTGAGTCCACGGGTTCGAGACCCACCTGGGCAACTTGGCGAGACCTCATCTCTACAATAAATCAAAAAATCAGCCGGGCATGGTAGTGCATGCCTGTAATTCCGGCTACTCGGAAGGCTGAGGTGGAAGGATCGCCGGAGCCCAACAGGTCGAGGCTGCGGTGGCTGGGAGCGGCCACTGCACTCCAGTCTGGGCAACAGAGTGAGACTCCAACTCAAAAAAAAAAGATACCTGAACATGCATGTTTATGGCAGCACTGTTTGCAGTAGCAAAAACATGGAACCAATCATGCTGCCCATCGAAATTGGACTGGGTAAAAAAACATGGTACATATACACAATGGAATATTACACAGCCGTAAAAAAGAACAAAATTATGGACTTGGCAGCAACCTGGATGGATTTAGAGTCTATAACACTCAATGGTTTATCACAGAAACAAAGAACTGATTACCCCATGTTCTCACTCATAGGCGGACCCTGAGCATTTGCCATAATGCTATCACAAAGAGATTGGCAGTAGCAGGACATTGCCAGGGGAGGGATGAGGGGGAAGGGACACATAGCATTAACAAGCGTACCTGATCTCAAACCAGGCAAAGTGGGGACCAAAAGGAGACCCAAACTTTACCTGTATGACGAACACTTGTATAACTAATCCCGGATGGTCCCCCACACCTTTAAAATAAAAATTAATTAATTAATTAAAATTTAAATTAAAAAACATGAACTTTACCAACAGCCTCAAGAGCTTGGGAAAGGACCCTAGGCCTCTCTCTAGATGAGACCCTGACCCAGTCAGCATCTTGACTGCAGCCCCGTTGAGAGCCCGAGCAGAGGATACAGGTAAATTGTGCCTAGAATTCTTTGTCATGAAAACAGAGAGATAATTTATATGAGATAGTGAGCAGTGTTGTTTTAAGCCACCACATTTGAATGGTAATTGTCAGGCAATGATTGAAAACAGGCACATTGCTGGCTCGGTGGCTCAGCCTGTAATCCCAGCACTTTGGGAGGCCAAGGTGATGGATTGCCTGAGCCCGCAGGTTCAAGACCCATCCGGGCGACTTGGCAAGACCTTGTCTCTATAATACATCAAAAATTAGGGTGTTTTAGCGCATGCCTGTAGTACTGGCTACTTGGAAGGCTGAGGCGGAAGGATCGCGAACCCCAGCAGGTGGAGGCTGCGGTGGCCGGGAGCGTGCTACTGCACTCCAGTCTGGGCGACTGAGTGAGACTCCAACTCAAAAAAAGAAAAGAAAAGAAAAGAAAACAGGCACATCAATCACTGCTGCCACTGTCAGGGCTTACTCTGTGCCAAAAAGCATGTGCTACTCTTGTGTATCTCATGTAACTTTCTCACCAACTGAAGCAGGGTGCCCATGATATCCCCATGTTACAGATAGGGAAACGGAGACCCAGAGCAGTTGCATAAACTGCTCATGGCTAGTGGGTGCTGAAGGTGAAATTTCAATCCAGGTGGCCTGCCCCCAGGACCCGCCCTCAGGAACCAGAACTTGCAATGTTTTTTTTTGTTGTTTTTTTTTTGAGTTGGAGTCTCACTCTGTCGCCCAGACTGGAGTGCAGTGGCCGCTCCCAGCCACCGCAGCCTCGATCTGCTGGGCTCCGGCGATCCTTCCGTCTCAGCCTTCCAAGTAGCTGGAGCTACAGGTGTGCGCTGCCACACCCGGCTAATTTTTTGATTTATTGTAGAGATCAGGGCTCACCAAGTTGCCCAGGCGGGTCTCGAACCCACGGGCTCAGGCAATCCACTCACCTCAGACTTCCAAGGCACAGGATTACAGGCTGAGCCACTGAGCCTGGCTCGCAATGTTTTTAAATGTCTATGAAAACACAGGCATAAAAAGTCCTGAAATGTTACACACTGGAGATCTGATGGTGGAATGAGAAGGGAATGTTTTGCTTTTGTGCTTTTTCTACAGTGTCTAATTTATTTTACAATGCATAGTAATTTTTTGTTATCAGAAGAAAGAAAAATACGGTCTCTGAGGGGTGGGGTTACAGGCCTCTTTTACACTTTTCCTTCTTGTAATCATCTCAATTTTCATCTGTCTGAAATGAATTTGCGGTGTGTATGATTTAGAAAAAATTCAAGCCAAGAAAACGAGGGAATGTGTTTCAGAATGTGAACGTGAAAGGAGAGTCGGTGACACAGGACCCGGAACCCGGACCCAGACATTCCAAGGAGAGGCGGCTGGGGGCTTGCTCTGATGAGAGCACATTTGGGGCAGACTTGAAACGTGGCTTCAGGTCTCTGAGAAGAGGTCACTGCCTCAGCCTCCCAGAAACTGGGTTTTTATTAAGCATTTGCAGCTCTTTCTGCCAATGTTCTCACCCGAAACTCTATTGTTTTAATTGGTAGCTATTCCTGTGGGCTCTTGCTTGAACGAAAGCCAAGAAACCAGGCTTCAGGCATTTTTCTTCGACTCAGAGAAAGGTAAGAAAAGGTGTGCTCACTTTGGACGGGGCTTACGCTTGGGTTTAACCACCCTATTAATTACTGAGGGTTTGTGTGCCGAGCTCCGTGCCAGTCCCAGTCCTGGGAGCCTCTCATTTTATCTTTCCACATCTCAGTGAGGCGAGTCCCAGCCTCATTTTCATTTTACAGATGAGGAAGTTGAGGCTTAAGGAGATCATATAATAATAACACCCTACTTCATTCCATCTAAAGTATACTATAATTTTATGTGCCACTAGGAAAAAGTTATCCATGTAAAATGCCATGGACTTTAAGATACATCCTAAAATAAATAAATAAATAAATAAGATGCATCCCAATTATTTATTTATTTTTATTTTTTATTTTTTTGAGTTGGAATCTCACTCTGTCATCCAGGCTGGAGTGCAGTGGCACCATCACAAACTCACCACAGCCTCGACCTCCTGGGTTCAGATGATCCTTCTGCCTCAGTCTCCCAAGGAGCTGGGACTACAGGTGCACGCCACCACGCCGGGCTAACTTTTTGACTTTTTGTAGAGATGAGGTCTCGCTATGTTGCCAGGGCTGGTCTCGAACTCCTGGGTTCAAGCCATCCTCTCGCCTCATCCTCCCAAAGTGCTGGGATTGCAGACATGAGCCACCATGCCCAGGCCATCCTGATTTTAGATATGTTAAAGATGCATCTAAAAACCCATGTTCAATGCAATGTGGCATTCTGGATCAGATACTGGAACAGGAAAAACACACACCAATGGACAACATTCACATAAACAGGTGAGCCAACAATACACTGGTACAGTGTTAATATGCGGGTTTTGACAAAAGTACTGTGGGTACGTAAAGTGTTGATATTAGGAGAAGCTAGGTGTGAGGGAGAGGGTATGAGGGAACTTTTGCAACCTTTGCAACTTTTGCAACTTTTTGTTATATTGTTCAAAGACAAATTTGACAAGTAAAATTACTCCAAAATGAAAGGTTTATTTTTTTAAGTGATAAAATGTGGCAAACAGGTTTTTGCGGGAACGGACACAGCACTCGCCATGAGCAGAACTAGTGTGGTAAGGGCAAAGGCACAGACACACCGATCCATAGAACAGAATGCAGAGTGCAGAACAAGACCAAACTCAGGATGCCAGCTGCGCTTCAGCAAGAGTATCAAGGCAATTCAACAAGGAAAGGAGGGAGCTCAGCCAGAGGACGACGCCTCAGCACCTCCTCGGCAGGGTGTGTGATCACTGATGTGTAAGCAGAGGCAGTGCCAGGGCACCCCGGCGAGTTCTCTGAGGAGCTAACTCACACTCCCTGGCTGGAGTGTGGCTGTGATGACTGGAGCACCAGTAGCCATCTTGGGACTGAAGGAAAAGGCCAAAGGAAACACAACCGCCTCAGCTCTGGCACCAGAGAGCCTCACTGTATGCCAGTGACTACCCATCCCTGGCATTATGTGAGAAAACAAGCCCTAGCAGTCATTGACCCTAATTCCTGCCTGATACAATAATAAAGATTAATTATAAGATTATAATAAAAGACTCATAATAAAGATCCCAAGCATGATGCTAAGGCTTTCCGCATAACACTGGATTTCTACCACAATCCCACTAGGTAGGTGCCACAGCCAACCCATTTCACAGAAGAAGCAACTGAGGCATGGAGCCCAAGGTCACACAGCTAATCAGGGGCTTGTGTCAGTTAGTTTAACTCAAGCCCCCTGGGTCCAGGGCTCATGCCCAGGATACTTAAGTCCAAGGCTGGTGAGACAGGAAGGGGGAAGGGGCACAGCTAAGAGTCAGGAGAGGAGGTTCCCTTCCTAGGTCCCCCAATAAACTGACTATCACCAGATCACATACCTCCTCAATTTCCCCCTCTGGAGATGGGGCTGATCTCCCAGGCTCTAGCACCCAGAGCTTCTCTTATCCCCAAATTTCAAGACTTCATGGTGGCTCTCACCTGTAATCCCAGCACTTTGGGAGGCCAAGGCAGGAGGATTGCTTGAACTCAGAAGTTTGAGACCAGCCTGGGCAACATAGTGAGACTTGATCTTTACAACAAATTTTGAAAATTAGCCAGGCACAGTGACTCATGCCTGTAACCCCAGCACTTTGGGAGGCCGAGGAGAGAGGATTGCCTGAGTCCACGGGATCGAGACCAGCCTGGGCAACTTGGCAAGACCTCATCTCTACAATAAATCAAAAAATTAGCCGGGCATGGTAGCGCGCACCTGTAGTTCCTGTTACTTGGAAGGCTGAAGCAGAAGGATCACTGGAGCCCAGCAGGTTGAGGCTGAGGTGGCTGTGAGTGTGCCACTGCACTGCACTCCAGCCTGGGTGACAGCATGAGACTCCAACTCAAAAAAAAAAGGAAAATCACAAGTGGTGCAAATAGGAAGCATTACTCTGTTTCCTGTCACTTCCTGTGCCAACATCCTCTGAAGGATGGTCTGCATTCTCTGTTAAACACACTTCCTCCTGGAAATCCAGTTCACCAAATTAAGCATCCAGCAGAAGACTTCAACCGTCTAGAACTTCCCACATGAGGCCCCTAACAGGCACTTGATAAATCCTTGTGGTTGATGGTCCGAGGGTCCTGACTCCCACACTGTGGGTCTACCAACCACGCCCAGTTGTGGGGACAGTCTTCCTGTGCCCCAAAGGTGCCAGAACCCAGCCAGCATGCACTTTCCCTCCAAGAGGGATGTCTATGGGTGCACTTCCCCTCAAAGCGTGCACTTCCCCTCCAAGGGAGATGTCTGTCTCTCTCCTCTGGGAATAGCACCTCAAAGAGCTGTAGGAGAACCCCTCCTCCTCCTTCATGTCGGGTTTATTCAGATGGGAGCCAGCCCACTGCTGTGGGGCTGGCACATGGCCCAGGCCTGGCCAGTCAGTTTATTCCATTGCAGATCATAGTGTTTGGCTCAGGAATGGACCTGTGACCAACAGTTGGTCCAATGAGAATCAGCCCTGGGATTTCTTTTTTCCCCTAATTTGGACAAGACAAGTTTCTTTTCACTGAGTTTGCTAAATTTTTTGTAAGCCTGGAACTGCTCTGGGCTGCCATGAAAAAAAATGAGGAAAAAACCAACCATCAGAAAGGAGTAATGGGAGGGGTGGGGAGGACGGTGGGAGAGGCAGGGCAAGCCCTGCAGACATTGTTTGAACCCCTAGATATAGCCATGCTTGAACTCCTAGATTAAAAACTTGGGTCCATCAAAAGTAGGCTGGATAAAGAAAATGTGGTACATATACACAATGGAATATTACACAGCCGTAAAAAAGGACAAAACTATGGACTTCTCAGCAAATTGGATGGAGTTGGAGACAATCATTCTTAGTGATTTATCACAGAAACAAAGAACTGAATACCACATGTTCTCACTCATAAGTGGGACTTGAACAATCATTGCAATAGCACAAGGAAGGGATACTGCCAGGAAGTGGAGGGGAGGAAATGTACCTGATCCTGAACCAGGAGGACCAGCTGGAGGCCCTGCAAGTACATCACTTATGTACTTAATCCTGACTCGTATCCCACATCTTTATAATAAAGTAAAGCAAGCCAGGCGTGGTGGCTCATGCTTGTAATCTCTGCACTTTGGGAGAACACTCTGGTTCCAGCTTCTTGGAAGGCTGAGGTGGAAGGATTGCCTGAGCCCAGCAGGTCAAGGCTGCAGTGGCCATGAGCATGCCGTGGCACTGACACTTCAGCCTGGGCAACAGAATGAGACTCTGACTCAAAAAGAAACAAACAAAAAATAATTAAAATAAAATAAAACAAAGAAACATGGCTCCAGAGTTATCCAGACCTCGGCTCACAACCAGTTGTGTGGCTGTGGTATGACGGTCTTCGGCTGTGTTTCCTGCCCAATAGCTGTTCCCCCTTCTAATAATAATAGTGTCTTACTTTCCCTGGAGAGTTTCCATCCATGTGGTCCTGTAGGGTTTAACCCCATCCCCCAGCTCAAGGTAGACTCTTGAACGAAGGCAGAACAGTCAGAGCCACAGCGATTGGTTCACCTATGATCACATGATCAAGCTGGACCAATCAGAGTTGGTCCTGGGCTTTTGTTGGCAGCTCCATCGGTTGAGTTTGCTAGGCTGGAACCTGACTGCAGAGTTGCTGGTGGCGGGGAAGGAAGCCACTTTCGAGAAAATCAGAGTCAAGGGATTGAGTTTTCGGCGACATAAGCCAATTCTTATTCTGTTTGTTTAACTCAGTGTGAGTTTCCTTTCTGTCCCAGGAGTCTTGCCTAATATTTTCATTCTCTCTGCAACTCAGCCAGATATTGGCCGTGTCTCAAGTGAAGATGAATGGACATGCTTTTTTTTTGTTTTTTTGAGTTGGAGTCTCACTCTGTCGCTCCCGGCCACCACAACCTCGACCTGCTGGGCTCCGGCGATCCTTCCGCCTCAGCCTTCCAAGTAGCTGGAACTACAGGCGCGCGCTACCACCCCCAGCTAATTTTTTGATGTATTGTAGAGATGAGGTCTCGCCAAGTTGCCCAGGCGGGTCTCGAACCCGCGGGCTCAGGCAATCCACTCACCTCAGCCTTCCAAGGCGTGGGATTATAGGTTGAGCCACCAAGCCCGGCTTGGACATGCTTTTTGAAATATCTGGTGGTGGCCTCTTTTTCTGGGCTGAACGTCGGCTGTCCGCTCTGAGGGCAGGGGCTGAGTCAGCTGGGCCCAGGAGGGCCCTTCCACTAATCCCCAGAGGAGGGTGGACCCATAGGTGCCGCCTCAAAGCAGAGACTCAACGTGTCCGATTTTGCTTGAGGAGATTCTCTCCCGGCAGGAGCAGGGAGCTTTTCCCCAGTGCCTCCTCCTGCAAGAGGTCACTGGGCACTCAGACCTGCCGGGACAGGCTGCCTCTCACTTCAACACTGGCCTTTTCAGGACCTGAATAGGATGCCTTTATTCAAGGCTTTTGAAGGAAGACACACCCTTTGCCTTTTGGCTGTGCCCTTATTTGGATTAAGTCCCTCGGCCAGTTTCACAAATGGTGAACCAGAGTATTGTTCCTTGGACGGGGCCAAGCTCCGCTGAAGGTGGACCGAGAGTGACAACTGGTGTGTTCCAGAATCATCTCATAAGGACCGGGTCCACATGGGTCAGGGCCTGGAGCAAGTCCCAGCATTGCAACTGGTGTCCCCAGGTCAATTCCAGCCTGCAAAGTCTCTCTTACGTCTCTCAGTCTGAAGTTGGTGTCTCAAAGACCTGCAACTTTACAACTGGGCATCGCAGCTCACACCTGTAATCCCAGCACTTTGGGTGACTGAGGCAAGAGAATCGCTTGTGCTCAGGAGTTTGAGACCAGCCTGGGCAACATAGCTAGATCTTGTCTCTACAGAAAAAAATCAACCAGTCATGGTGGCATGTGCCTGTAATCCCAGCTACTCGGGAGGCTGAGGCGGGAGGGTCACCTGAGTCCAGGAGGTCGAGAGGCGGGAGGGTCACCTGAGTCCAGGAGGTCGAGATAGCAGCAAGCCGTGATTGTGCCACTGCACTCCAGCCTGGACAACAGAGTGAGACCTGGACTCAAATAAATACATAAATAAAAATAAAAGACAAGATTTCACACAGCAGTATGGATTCCCGCCCAGGAGGGATCACAATGCAGTCCACCAGCCCCACGCAGCCTGCTTCTTCCTCCTGCCCACCCCCTGAGGAATATGGGGACTGGTGGTCCCAGCTCCAACCATAGCAAGCCCATTCAGTCCCACTCACCCTTCACCCACCAGACCCAGTCATGCTGCTCTGGCCCTTAAACACACCAGGTTTCCTGCCACCCCAGGACCTTTGCACATGCTCCCCTGACACTCCTGCCTGGGCTACTCCCTTCTTGATGCCTTCCAGGGCCCACACAGGCTTTGTTCGCCTCAGTGTCATCTCCTCAACATGACTCTGGGACACTTGTTCCTTCCTCTTTTTCCTCCCCTTCTTCCTTTCATTGTTTCCTTGTCTTTTGGCCTTCTTCGTATCCCTCCCACCTTCCTCCCGCTCTTCCTCCTTCCTTCCTTGCTCCCTGTTTTTTCCTCTTCAGCGTCATTGCCAGAGGTACTGAAAGCCTCCAGTTCCGCTCACATTAGCTCACAGAGGAAAGGCTTCGCCTTGCTTTCTGTTTGCATGGCTTTCTCTTTTCTGATTCACAAAACAAAACAAAAATTCCGTTTTATAAAGAGAAGTTCCCTTTGCAAAGGAATCGTCAGTTTTCGTCTGAAGCATCAGTGACTTCCGTGTGGTGCCCACGCCTCCAGGCTTCCCCCGGAGCCTGGGATCGGGACCCTGATGGAGGGCGACCGCCCAGAGATCTTCAACTCTGGAGCAGAGGCCAAGAATGGTCACGTCTATGGTTGTATCCCTTCCTCCCCTCCCCTATACCTAGCCTTTCCCCTGACCACACACTCCCCGGGCCTTGTCTTCTTTCTGAAAATGGTGCATGTGTCTCCCCGCTGCTCTCTCTTCCCGCCCCAGGAGACAGGGAAGGTCCATGGGGTTGATGTGGGGGATCTCAAAAGCAAAGTGGTAGAGAGTAGGGGAGACTCCTTTTACAACAGTGCTGTTTGTCTCACTCTTGCTAGAGGGTGAGTGGTTACCTTGGGATGAATCTCACAGCAGAGAACAGAAGCACAACTTTCTCTCTCAGCCACAATTTCTCCTCTCCTGAAGTACAAACGCCTTCCTGTCACAGAGGCAGAATAAACTTAAAAAAAAAAAACCATCCAGGGCAGAGCGGGCTTCCCCACCCATGGGCCTCTCCCCGTGTAGGTCTGAACCCCATAAACGCTGCCAGGAAGCCAACACAACAGGCTCAGCGCCCTGTACACGCCTCTGCTTGCCCGGGATGATGGCAAACTCCAATTTTCTTCTCCAAGTTTTTATTTAGTGGAGAAACAAAAGCAGCCACTCCCCCTGGACATGGCCCCTGCAGTCCTTGTACCTCAAGCACCCCGGGGGACAGGTCGACAGGGCCCTCAGCTGTGACTCCCATTTCCCAGGGGCCATGGCAGTCACCTGGGAGCTCACGCTGGATGCACCCACCCTCTCCCCAGTCTAGAACGACTCCCAGTGAGTCACCACCCCCAGTGGTTCACAAAGGTACCAGGGAGTGGCAGTCAGAGTTTCCACAACACCCAAAAACAGCCGCGGTGACAGTCAGAAGAAGGCACAGGAGTATAAGTGGCCGGTCTGTCAGGGAGGCCTGGAGGCTGGGACATGGCGTGTCCTTCGCCATTTCCCTAGACGCCACTGACCTACATCAGGGTGCAGGTTGAATCGTGTCCTTCCTGGAACCTCAGAACATTACACTATTTGGAACCAGGGTCTTTGTGGATTCAATTAAGGTAAGGAAGGGCCAGGCGCAGTAGCTCATGCCTGTAGCCCCAGTACTTTGGGAGACCGAGGCAGGAAGACTGCTTGAACCCAGGAGTTTGAGATGAGCCAGGACAGCAAAGTGAGACCTTGTCTCTAAATAATAGTAATAATAAAAAACAAAAAATTAGGTAAGAATAGGAATGAGATCGTCTTGGATTAGGACGAAGCCTAAGTCCAGTAAGAGTGTCCTTATAAGACGGAAAGGACACACAGAGACGTCCATGTGAAGATGGAGGTGAAGAGGTGTGTCCACAAGCCAAGACACCAAGGGCTGTCAGCAGCCACAGCAGCTGGGAGAGAGCCAGGGGATGTTCCCCGCTCAGCGCCTCCAGAAGGAAGCCACCCTGCCAACACCATGATCTTGGAGCTCTGTCCTCCAGAGCTATGAAAGAATAAATTTCTGTTTTATTTTAAGGCACCCAGTTGATGGTACTTTATGACGACAGCTGTAGGAAGGAAAGACACTCAGGGAGCAAAAAAGAATTACTCCACAGTTTTCCATGGGTCAAAATGCCTTTTTGGGATCAGGCACAGTGGCTCACGCCTGTAATCCCAGCATTTTGGGAATCTGAGGCGGGAGGAAGGCTTGAGGCCATGAGTTCGAGACCAGCCTGGGCAATATAGCAAGACCTCATCTCTACAAAAAAAATCAAAAAATTAGCCAGGCACGGTGGCGTGTGCCTGTAGTCCCAGCTACTCGGGAGGCTGGGGCAGAAGTATTGCCTGAGCCCCGGACATCAAGGCTGTGGTAAACTGTGATTGTGCCACTACACTCCCATCTAGGCAACAGAGTGGGACTCAGTCTTTAAAAAAAAAAGAAAACGCTTTTGTGGGGTGCGTGAAAGTCGGCAAAGTTAGAGCTGGAAATAACCTAATAGTCTGACATCATCATCTACAGTGTCGCCACTATCATCACCACCTCTATCATCATTACCATGATCACCATCACGGCTGTCATTACCGTCACCGTCACCATCAGCACCATCATCATTCTCACCAGCATCACCCGTGTGCGCTCTAGTGAGCATGGCCCACATGCCACGTGCTAGGCACTGACCGTCTCTTCCTCGATCCTCACAATGAAAATACAAGAGAGCTGCAATTATTTCCATTTTCCAGACCAGAAACTTCAGACCTAAGAGATTAAAGAACATTTCCCAGGAGTTCTTTTTTTTTTTTTTTTTTTTTGAGTTGGAGTCTCACTCTGTCGCCCAGACTAGAGTGCAGTGGCCGCTTCCTGCCACTGCAGCCTCAACCTGCTGGGCTCTGGCAATCCTTCCGCCTCAGCCTTCCAAGTAGCTGGAAGTACAGGCGTGGGCTACCATGCCCAGCTGATTTTTTTGATTTATTGTAGAGATGAGGTCTTGCCACGTTGCCCAGGCAGGTCTCGAACCCTCAGGCTCAGGCAATCCACCCACCTCAGCCTCCCAAGGCGTGGGATTACAGGCTGAACCACCGAGCCCGGCTTCCCCAGGAGTTCTTAACTCAGATGTCTACATCCTCCTCATCCACAGGGTTAGGAGCTGAGGGACCTCTGACAAACTCTTTATCTGGCTGATCCTCAAATCCTGCACCTACAAACGGGTTGAACAAGGGTGCCCCCCTCACAGGGCTCTGAGTGGGGGATGAGATGATGACCAGAAAGCACCCGGCACTCACTCCACGATGCAGCTGCTGCTGTCTTGCCCTTGCCCCCTCCAGGTCCAGCTGCAGTGACACCTCCCGGCACAGCCCCCGAAGTCGCAGGAGCTGTGAGGCCCATGAGGAAACCAGGCCATTTCTGACTCTAGCTCACCCACAAACACCCCACAGTGCCCCCCAGTCCCTCCAGAACTGAAAGCCAAATCAGTCCCATACCCCAAAAACAGAGCTGGTGATGTAATTTGCAGCAGGACACCAGGCAAATGTTCAAAAATGATTAAGAGCTTCAGAACATCAGCAACAGAGCACTGACCCAAGCACAAGGTCATTCTGAACATGGTGGTCTGTGTGACTGTCCAGCTCCATGTGTCCATGATGCAGGCCCTGCCTAAGGACATGCCTGGTCTGTGTGGTCACCAGTGCCCTTTGCTGCTGCTTGACATCCTTGGGTACCACCTGTGATCTCACTTTGGCCACTCTGGCTAGAGGTCGGCACTGATGGGCTCCCCCAACACTTGGGACAAGTCAAGCTCCCTGAGCAGTTGCAAGCAGAGGTCCCTGGTGTGTAGTCAGGTGTGGGATCCGGCACGAGGACAGGCCACTGAGAAGCCGCAGAAAACCTCAGCCAGTCACCACACATGCTCCACTGAGAAACACAAGCCAGTACCAACTGGCCCTTTCTCCCATGGAGCCTTAAGCTGCAGCCTGCAAATCCTGCTTGACTTGGCTGATGGACCTGATCCAATGCACAGAAAGGGAGAAAGCGCAAACCCTAATTCTGCCCCCGACTGCGGCCACATTAAGTATTCTATGAAAGCCATATGAAGAAGTAGTCAGCTGGACACGGTGACTCACACCTGTAATCCCAGCACTTTGGGAGGCCGAAGTGGGAGATCAGCTCAGGCCAGGAGTTTGAGACCAACCTAGGCAGCATAGCAAGACTACTAAAGAGAGAGAGAGAGAGAGCGCGCGCACCATGATCAGCCCTGCATCTCATATGTAAGCAAGGAGCACAGCAGTTAGGCCAGGTAATAAAGAGGCGGGTAAGAGACATAGTGAGTCATTAAAAGCTCCAGCACTGAGTGTCAGCAACAGAGGGCTGAGAGGGGACCGTTTGCACTCCACGAATAAGTCACAATGCATTGAGTTCCTTCCTTTATCCAGGCATTGGGGTAAGGTAGGAGCTGATGAATGTTTTCTTTGAAAGGCTAGATAGTAAAAATATAATATATAAATACATAGGTGAGTGGGTTGCCTGAGCCCGCGGGTTTGAGACCCGCCTGGACAGGTGAGACCTCATCTCTACAATAAATCAAAAAATTAGCCGGGCGTGGTAGCGCGTGCCTATAATTCTGGCTACTTGGAAGGCTGAGGCGGAAGGATTGCCGGAGCCCAGCGGGTCGGGGCTGCGGTGGCTGGGAACGGCCACTGCACTCCAGTCTGGGCGACTGAGTGAGACTCCAAGTCAAAAATAAATAAATAAATACATACATTCATAATATATAAATATATATAATAATAAATATTCTATCTTATTATTTTATTTTCTCTTATCTGTCACCCAGGCTGGATTGCAGTGGAATGACCATGGCTCACTGCAGTCTTGACCTCCTGGGTTCAAGTGATCCTCCTGCCTCAGCCTTCCAAGTAGCTGGGATTACAGGCTGGTCCCAAGCTCCTGGCCTCAAGCAATCTTCCCGCCTCAGCCTCCCCAAATGCTAAGATGACAGGTATGAGCCACCACACCTGGCCATAATGATAAATACTTTAGTCCGTGGGGTGGCACCATCTCTGTTGCCACTACCCAACTCTGCCATCATGGCAGCCTGTGTGGCTGTGTTCCAATGACACTTTATTTACCAAAGCAAGTGGTAGGTAGATTTGTCCCTAAAGGGGGCTGTTTCTCACCTCCAGCAACTGTACCCATGTGTGACTTTGGGGCCAGTATGGCCAGACCTTCTGGTTTTCCTAGAGAAGCAGGAAATCCAGAATTTCATGGGAAATACTCCAATCCATAAATGTTGGCAGGTGTGTGAATTTTTTTCCCCCTAAACTCTGTGCTGGCCAAAGAAAGCATGACATCACTTTGTGGCCTCTGGCTTAAAAGCATTAAACTCTTGCAAAGTTGTGTCCATGAGCCCTTCTCTGTGCTCCCAGTTGGTCCGGCTGCACACCCAGCCCTTGGAACGGCATGGGCATTGAAGGATGCACAAAATTAGAAACTGGAACAAAATTGAGCCATTGGCTCTGGAACATTCTCCCACTCTAAACTCTTCATACATGAAGAAATCAGGACAGAAAATGTTTCCTTTCTCATTTTTAACATTCTCGTGAGATGGCAGATAAGGTCCCCAAGGACGTGGAGACCCCTCAAATTTTCTGTTTTTAGGTGAAGATCAGAGATTTATGCCACACAATCCCACACCAGTCACACAATTCCACGCCAACCTGGGCCTAAGTCCACAAGAAGTCACTGGGTGACTTCCCACTTTTCCAACAAGAAAACTTTCTCCTGGTAGTGGAAATCTGTGGTTGGTTTCTATTCAATCTCTCTCTCCCTCTCTGGTAAATAACTCCCTTCCACCCCTGAGGCCTAGCCCCACCCCACATGGTTCTGCTTTGGCTGTCAATCAAACAGGTCCCCACAACTCCCTTTAGAGACAGGCAGTAATCTAGGACTGGTCAATCACAAGACTCCATTCTGATTGGCCCAAGGATATGCATATGATCCAGGCTGGACCAATCAGGGCCCTGCCCTGGGGATTTTTATGGCAGACCCCCGAGACACTCAAGCTCTCCGTAGCCTCTGTGACTGCCATGGACACAGTTGTATTGTAGGTAAGTCTGGCTCTGTTCATAACCATGCCCCTCACCACCTTTACAGAGCTGCATAGAGGAAATTCTTCCATGGGAGAACAAGAGGCCAAACAGAGAAAAAAGAGAGAGGGAAGAGATGGAAAAGAGAGTACTCTAATGACACGTGTGAGTCCATGGATCCACCCTTGTGTTTCCCAGTTCTGGGAGGCAAATGGTATCTTTTCTGGCATTAACTAGTTTAAACTGAGATTTTGTTCCAGAAAACCTAAAAACTCTGACTGCCTCCCAAATGCCCCCTTGGTGCCAATGATAGATCTCCAACTCCAGCTTGCCTCGCTAGGGGAGTTCAAGATCAAAGTCACTATCTCCTTGCAGAAATTAGTCTCACAAGAAGCATTAGAGAGAGATGCCCAGTTGTCTGGGTCCCCCTTCAGGGTCTTAGGAATGCAATATGAGAGCTTTATAAACATGTCCACCAAAATATGTGTAATCACAGAGAAAAAAGCAAACAAGTTATCTGAGAGTCTGTGTGGCTTGGTGGAAACAGTTTCAAACATTTTTTGAAATCCTGTGCCTTCTCCCTTTTTACACGGTCAGGCTGCAGATTTTCCAAATCTCTCCACCCTGCTTCCTTTTTAGTTATAAATTCCATCATTAAGTCATTTCTCTCCTCTCACATCTTATGGTATGGTATTTTGCTTAAAATTTTCTTCTACTGGATATTCTAGTTCATCACTCTTAAGTCCTGCTATCTAGAAAACCCTAGGGCATGGACACGACTCAGCCAATTTCTTTGCCACCTTGTAACAGGGATGAACTTTAGTTTTCAATAAGATAGTCCTCGTTTTCATCTGAGTTTTCATCAGAATGGTCTACCATACATATTTCTTTTTTTTGTGTTGGAGTCTTACTCTGTCACCCAGACTGGAGTGCAGTGGCACGCTCCTGGCCACTGCAGCCTCAACCTGCTGGGCTCCGGCAATCCTTCCGCCTCAGCCTTCCAGGTAGCTGGAACTACAGGCATGCGCTACCACACCCGGCTAATTTTTTTTTATTTATTGTAGAGATGAGGTCTTGCCAAGTTGCCCAGGCGGGTCTCGAACCCATGGGCTCAGGCAATCCACTCACCTCAGCCTCCCAAAATGCTGGGATTACAGGCTGAGCCACCAAGCCCGGCTACCACACATATTTCTACCAGCATTCCGATCACAAATCCCCAGGTTATTTCTTTTTTTGTTGTTGATTTGGAGTCTCACTCTGTCGCCCAGACTGGATTGCAGTGGCCGCTCCCGGCCACTGCATCCTCGACCTGCTGGGCTCTGGAGATCCTTCCGCCTCACCCTTC
>NW_007234230.1:54093-65729 GCF_000164805.1 Carlito syrichta | reverse complement strand
GAGGTCTCGCTGCCCAGGAGGGTCTCGAACCCACAGGCTCAGGCAATCCACTCACCTCAGCCTCCCAAATGCGCGGGATTATAGGCTGAGCCACCTAGCCCGGATCCCAGGTCATTTCTAAGAAAAGTCAGACTTTCCCTATAGCTATTCTCTTCTTCTGAGCCCTCTCTGGAATCACCCTTAATGCTCCTTCATGGCAACACACATTCTACCTGCTCCTCCAAATTCTTCCAGCTCCTACCCATTCCCTAGCTCCAAAGTTGCTTCCACATTCTCAGGTATTTGTTATATAGCAATGACCCCACTCCTGGGACACATTTTCTGTCTCTGTCTGTTTTATGTTGCTATAACAAAAGACCTGAGACTGGGTACTCTTAAATATGAAGATGAGGTCTCGCTATGTTGCCCAGGCTGCTCTCAAACTCCCGGGTTCAAGCGATCTTCCCATCTTGTTCTCCCAAAGTGCTGGGATTATAGGCATGAGCCACAGCACCTGGCTGGTTTTGTTTTTGGTTGTTGGTGGTTATTTGTGCGTTTTAAAATCCAGTCAAGTTGACACCTAAAATTAACCATTAGAGGGTAGGTCTCATCCTCTCTCCCTCAGCCCAAAATAGTCCTTGCAACCACAGATGCCTGAGAGTGACAAATAACATTTTCTCTATGTCATCACCTTGCCCAGTGACAAGTGAGTGTCCCAAAGGTGACAGCAGCTCCTGCAGCTACTCCACTGGCCTGGCGTCTGCTCTGACTCTGCCCCCAATGGCCTGTGTGTGCCAGGTTGAGGGGGGAAACATGTCAGACATGGGAACACAAAACCCTATGCAAATGCCATTATGCAGCACCATCCACCTGCCTGAGTGCCTACTGTGTGGACAGCCTGGAGATGCAAGTAGACTGAACACAGGGGTACCAGAAGTGCTCAGCATTGGCTGCTGCAAGTCTTCAGGGAGCCGAGAAGCCTCTGCACCCCATCTGCTGAGCAGTGTGTGTATCTGTGGCCCAAGTTTTGACGGAAAGTACACCTGCATGGTTGGAAGGAAGAGGAGCTTCTATCCTAGACATACCACAGTTCTCAGCCCATGCAGGGGCTCCAGCTCTTTCCATCGGCAGAGAACCTGGGGTATGATTCACTGCCTCCCATTTCATTTACTCATCAAAGCTGGTGAACATTTATGGAGCTCCTACTGTCTGCTCAGCACTACAGTGGGGCTACAGTGGAAAACAGGGCCAAGTCCCTGCTCTCCAGAATACTTTCTAGCATTAGAATAATAACATAGCAGCCAGGCGTTGTGGCTCACACCTGTAATCCCAGCACTTTGGGAGATGGAGAGGCTTGCCTGAGCCCAGGGATTCGTGACCAGCCTGGGCAACTTGGCAAGACTGTGTTTCTCCAATAAAAAAAATAGTTGGACATGGTGGCGCAGGCCTGTAATTCCAGCTACTTGGAAGGCTGAGAAGGAAGGATCTCCTGAGTCCAGCAGGTTGAGGCTATGGTGGGTGTGATGGAGCCACTGCACTCCAGCCTGGGCAACAGAGTGAGACTCTGAATAAAAAAAAAAGAAGAAGAAGAGGAAGAAGAATAAAATAGCACTACTAATACTATAATAACACTCATATGCTGCTCTCCTTCATCAAGGCCAGTTTCAAGTTCCTAGTCATTTAATCCTCATTCTAGCCATGTTTTACTAGTATCTCCATTTTGTAGATGAGAAGACTGAGGCTCAAAGAAGTCAAGTAATTTGCCTAGGGTCACACAGATGGAAGGTGACAGAGTAAGGTAACTGAACCTAGAAAGTCTGACTCAGGAATCTACCATTCACTATTACTATACCTCTAATCATTATTATTCTATGAATAGTTTAAATTTCATGAACTGTTGTCATGTTCCAGACACCATGCTAAGCACAACAATCCTATGAGAAAGGTTATACCCATTTTTCAAGCAAGTAAACAGAGGCTCATGGAGGATAAGAGACTTGTCCAAATTCTCAGAGCTGGTAGGAGGCAAAACTAAGATGGAACCCACGTTTTCATGACCCATGCCCTCGGATGTTTAAATGTGTACTAGACTGCCTCCCCAGGACAGCATTTTGGCCATCTGGAATGTTTAAACAGGCCCAGTGGATATTTAAACAAATCATCCATACGAAATGTTGGGCTGCTGCCCTCTGTCACCGCATCATCCCACTTTCCAGCCCGGAAACTGAGATGCTCTTATTTGCTTGCCTGGAGGGCCACGAAAACGAAGATCAACACAACTCAGAGAGCAAATATCAATTTTCACTTTTGCAAAACAACCTGACATCGCCTCGAGGATAAGGCGGTGCCTTTTGCTCTGAACTGGAAAGAGGAAAAGAAAGAAAGAAGAGGGCGTTTTGTGAGTGACTGCCAGCACTTCCTCAACGAAGCATGCCCTTCCTCCCTGCCAGCACGCTGAGCTGGCAGCTGGGCTGGCCACAGTCCCCTCCCTGGGTTGTCAAACTCAGAGAAATGCAGAACCCTGAGGGCAGCCCCGAGAGTCCCTAGGGTGCGGGTAGCTTTCTCACTTGCAACTTCCTTTCCTGGCCGCATGTAGCCCCTCCCTCTGTAGGCCCACGTGGCCATGTTCTTTGGCCACTGAGTGAGCCCTCAGGTCACCAGGCCGGGAAGACCCCTGGGGCCTAGACTCAGGTGACATCATAGTTGATGGTGGCAGAATCGTGGGCTTAGGGACATGCCAGGCATGAGCAATCACAGGCAGCCCCTCTTCCAGGATGCTCTCCCGCTCGTCCCCTTTCTCCTCTCACCCTGGCCAGCCCTTGCTCAGCCTCCATTCTCAGCCTCTGCTGCCCTCCAACCTGCAATGTTCTCTCCCCAGATTCTCCCATAGCTGGCTCTTTCCCACCTTTCCAGGGCCTTGCTTCCTGTCCCCTCCTCAGAGAGGCCTTCCCTCATTGCCCACTCAAAGTGCCTCCTCCAGTGTCTCTCCACAACCTTACTCTGCCTCTTGCCTTCCTAGCACTTGCCTCTGGGTGAAATGCTCTGGACTCTTCCTGGTCTGCTTCACGAAGTTCTCATGAGAAGGCACTCTCGTTCCTCCTTAAGTCCCAGGGCATTGCCTGTTGTGGCTGTTTTTTGTTTGGTTGGTTTTTTGGTGGGTTTGTGTGTGTGTGTGTGTGTGTGTGTGTGTGTGTGTGTGTGTCTGTGTGTGTGTGTGTGTGTGTGCGCGCGCGCCCTGTCTGCTTTACTCTCATCCACAAAAACAAGAAGACAGTGACTCCAGGCTTGCTGGAGCCAACTTGCTTTGTGGGAGAATCTGGAGAGCAGGAAACCAGAAAGGATGAGCCCCCTTCTCCGGCTAGCTTGAGTTTAGTCCTAGGAGACCAAGCCAAACCCCAACAGAACTGAGAGCCCAGGAAGGGAGGCTCTGGCTGTCTCAAACCCCGGTTCCCTCCAGACATTCACCCTGCAAACTCTCTCAAACCCCAGACCCAGAGGGAGGCAGCAAAGGGCAGTGGTTATAGAGCTTGGGAGAAGGGCACACAGCCCCTCGCCTTGCAAATGGCATGCCCTGGGGCAAGCCATGTCGCCTCTCTGTGCCTCAGTTTCCTCTTTGGAAAAACGGAGCCATGGGAAGGGTTGTAGATAGTTGGCATCACACTTAGCAAAGTACCAAGCACATGGTAAGTGGCGGGTGTTGATGACAATGATTAAAGTCTTTTCCTCAGAAACCCCGAGGAATCTGTTCTTTCAAGACTTTGCTCGGCTTGGCTCTGCTTTATAAGAAACTTAAATCTGATGCTTTTCGCTGTCTCCCATAGAGTGGTTCCGAGTCTAGCTCGCTAAGAGTTTTTCAAAGTACAATTTGCCACTGGAGTTGGGATTTGAGCTTCTACTTTTATGAGAGTTATCCTTCTTCTTCCTCTACCCCTCCTCCTCCTCCTCCTCCTTATTTTCCTTCTAACCCCAGCTGGGTGTGGTGGCTCACGCCTGTAATCCCACCACTCTGAGAGACTGAGGCAAGAGGTTCACTTGAGCCCAGGAGTTTGAGACCAGCCTAGACGACATAGCGGGGCATCTACAAAAAATGTTTAAAAGATTAACTGGGCTTGGTGGCACGCACCTGTAATCTCAGCTACTCAGGAGGCTGAGGCGGAAGTATTACTTGAACCCAGGATGTCGAGGCGGTAGTGAGCCAAGATCATGCCACTGCACTCCAGCTTGGGCGACAGAGTGAGGGGGGAAAAATCATGTTTTGACAAAGGAGAAAACAAAAGATGAGCTGGCCTCTGAGCGACAGCAGTTAGGGCTTCCTAAGCCCAGGATGAGGGCGCCTCTTTGGAAGGTGGCTTGACCCTGGCTGGAGATGTGGGTGGGTGGGCAGGGGGACACAGGCCAAGGAACAGGTGGAGGGCACAGCCCCAGGGTTATGCCTGGGGAAGAAGCCACTTTTTCCAAGGTCCCGGTCTCCTGGGAGCCTGCACCCACATCGTGGTCGTGTCTCACACATCCACAGCCTTATTTTATTCCTGCAGCCGCCTCCATCTAAGCCAATCAGCATGCTCCTTCCCTGCCTTTCATGGTGATTGGTTCAGGTGACACCAACCTTAGCCAATCAGCATGTGGCATTCCCCTGGCCACAGGCATTGGTCAGGAGTGGTCCAATCAGCATCCAGCTCTGGAGTGTTGTTCCAACTGGAGAGACTTTTGTCTCCCTTTCCTCCTGCAGTGCTTGCCTAAGGGTTGTGCACTTAATAAGAATAAAAGAGGCAGAATTTAGACCAAGTCCATCTGACTCCAAAGCTTAGACACGCCATACTCACCCCTCTCATCACCACCACAATTTCACTTGGCACAGAAATGCTTTGGGACCCAGACAAGAAGACACCCCAAAATAATAACAGTGATTGTATTAATTTGGTGGGATAATGAGTGATGATTTGCGTGTGTCTGTTGTCTGTTTTTCTACATAATTTCAAAGAATCAGCTCAGTAACCAAAAAACGCAGTTGAAAGCAATTGGAAACTTTGTAAACGTCACTTTAAATGCCCAAGGGAGGAATATTGTCAAAGCAATGAGCAAAATTCTTTGAAGTCCTCTTTACTATCTCTGAGCCTTGTAACATTGTTTCCTTTGGGGAGTTTTTTCCTGGATCTCTTGGGAAGAAGCCATCTTTCTCTTAAATTGCAAAACAGAAACTCTATGAGCTGCTAAGGCCACCCCATGGAGAGTCTAGAAAGTGGAGAAAAAGAAAACTTGAAGACAGAGAGAAAAAAGAATGAGAGAGAGGGAGAGGGAGAGAAAACCAGAGAGCAAGAAGGAAGGCTGAGAGAGAGAAAGTTGGCAATATCATGTAAGCCTCTGGAACCAGACACGCCTGAGGGTAGACCTACCTCCTGGACTTTTTCATTATGTTAGCCATTAAACTACTATTTTTGTTTAAACCAATTGGAGTTGAGTTTCAGTCAAGAATCAAGAAAAAGAAGGATCAGGCACTGCGGATTACACTTGTAATCCCAGCACTCTGAGAGGCCCAGGCGAGAGGGTTGCTTGAGCCCAGGAGTTTGAGACCAGCCTGGGCAACATGGTGAGACCTAATTTCTACAACAAATCAAAAAATTAACCCAGCATGGTGGTGCACACCTGTAGTCCCAACTACTCAGGAGACTGAGGCAGAAGAATTGTCTGAGCCCAGCAAGTCGAGACTGCAGTAGCTTTGACTGTGTAACTGCACTCCAGGCTGAGTGACAAAGTGAGACTCCGATTCAAAAAACAATAATAATAAAGTAAAAGAGGGCACAAGTTTTCCTATGCTTATGTGCCTTTTTTTCCTAGTCACTTATAAAATATGATTTAATCAGTTCTTTAACAAAAACATTTTTACTGTATAATCTAATTTATTGTGTTTCTTTTATTTTTATTTTTTGAAAAATGCATTTTTTTAAAGGTAGAAACTCTCCCTCTTCTCTGAAACAGCTGGCTTTGGGCTCTTTCCTGAAAGCCTGAGGCTTGAAGTGTTCAGAAACCAGTCCTTGAATGTAGGACCTGTTCCTCCAAGCCCCATATGCCAGGGTCTTTCTGGCCTCGGTTTCCCCATCTAACAGAAGGCTTGATCCCTAAGAGAGGTGGGTGCGTCTGGGGGCTCAGGAAACCTCCTGGATCAAAATTAATTAAAGCGTGGAGCAAGCCGCAGATGAAAGGAGCTAGTAGAAATCCTTCACAATCCTAATAAAGATCTCCCTTCAATTACAGGACAATTTTCTTCTCACGGCATTTGCAGCCATCACCAGGTTTCCTGGGCCACTTTCCATGCGACTGGACCAGTCTTTCTGGAATCGCTGCATTTTTTTCCCTAAGAGACTGGGGGGGATAAAAGGAAAGAGGACAGTGGGTGCATTTTAGAAATGGCTGGTTTGTGGGATTTGAGAGGCTGCTGGAGACAGACTGAAGCAAATGGGGCCCACATGAACAGCCCCAGCAGACAGGTGCCCTGCGGGTCCTGGGAACCAAGGTTTTCCTGCTTTTTTTTTTTTTTTTTTTTAAAGTCAGGGTCTTACTCTGTCACCCAGGCTGGAGTGCAATGGCATCATCATGATTCACCCCAGTCTCGACCTCCTGAGTTCTGACGATCCTTCTGCCTCATCCTCCTGAGTAGCTGAGATTACAGGCACACACCACCACACCTGTCTAATTTTTTTTTTATTCTTTTTTTTTTTTTTTTAGATGCAAGGTCTTACTATATATGCCCAGGCTGGTCTCAAACTCCTGAGCTCTAGCGATCCTCTTGTCTCGGCCTCCCAAAGGGCTGGAGTTACAAGCATGAGCCACCACACCTGGCTGAGTTTTATTCATTTTCATACTGCTTCTTGCTCATCTCCTTCATTCTTTGCTTTTCTTGAGACAAGTCCAGGCTGGAATGCAGTCACACAAGCATGGCTCATCACAGCTTCAACCTGCTGGGCTCAGATGATCCTTCCACCTCAACGTTCTGAGTAGCTGGCACTACAGGTGCATGCCATCACACCTGGATAATTTTTTTTCTTTTCTTTTCTTTTTTTGGAGAGGTCTCACTATGCTGTCCAGGTTGGTCTCAAATCTTGGGCTCAACTAATCCTCCTGCCTCATCCTCCCAAAGTTCTGGGATTACAGATGTGAGTCATGGTGCCTCTCCCCCTCTACTCTACACACACACACACACACACACACACACACACACACACACACACATGCACGCACACACACACATGCACACACTGCCCTCTTCTAGACAACATCACATCTTTCCCACCATCTGGTCTTCCTCCTTGTACTTCTCTGTGTCTGAAACACTCAACTCCTGACCATACACATGTTCCCCTGCTAACCAGGTTAACTCACCCCTTCCACTTCTGAGTTCAGATAACCAGCCCTTCCTCAGCCCATCCTTGGCCTGCTCGAAAGAGAAGAGCTGCACCATCCTGCACACCCCACACTTTACAGCTGGAAACCCTGTTGAAATGCGTTAATTACATTCCACTCATTATTTCTTATTGCTTCTCTTTCCTGGCCCTGAACAGCCACCGCCCCCATGCCCCAGGGCATCTCGTGGCTGCATCTCAGACTCAGCACCTGGAAAATGGCTGGTAAACACTTGGAAAGGCAAATCTTTCAAAGAGTTTGTTACATGTCCAGTACAGAGGTCAGCAAACTTTTTCTTAAAGGCCAGATAGTCAATATTTTAGGTTTTACTGGCTAAGAGGCAACATCAAGGTTGTTACCCTAAGTTCTTACTCATTTTTTTTAAGTCAGAGTTCACTCTGTCACCCAGGCTGGAGTGCAGTGGCATGCTCACGGCCACCACAGCCTTGACCTGCTGGGCTCCCTTTTTCCGCCTCAGCCTTCCAAGTAGCTGGAACTCCAGGTGTGCACTACCATACCTGGCTAATTTTTTTACTTATTGTAGAGATCTCACCATGTTGCCCAGGTTGGTCTCAAACCCATGGGCTCGGGCAATCCACTTGCCTTTGCCTACTAAAGTGCTGGGATTACAAGCATGAGCCATTGTGCCAGACTTCTTACCCATTTTAAACATAACCATTTAAAATGTGAAAGCTGGTCAGGTGCTGTGGCTCACTCCTATAATCCCAGGGAGACTGAGGTGGGAGGATCACCTGAGCCCAGGAGTTAGAGGCTACAATGAGCTGTGATGGTGTCGCTGCACTTCAGCCTGGGGGACAGATTGAGACTCTGACTCAAAAATAAAAAATTAAAATTAAAAAACTGTCAAGGATGAGCTTAGCTCATGGACTGTAAACGAGCAGGAAGTGGCCAGATCCAGCCCAAGAGATCTGGTTTGCTGATGCTTGGTGAAGTATATGCCAGGCCCTCTGAGTGTTTGGGGGTGTGGCGGGCACTGCTGTGTGCCCCTTAGTGTCACCATTCTCCCCTTCTGAGGAAAAAAACCCTCACACTTCAGGTGGGAACATGGCCTCTTGGAATGCACGCTCCACTTCCAGCCTCCCTTGCAGCTAGGCATGGCCATGAGACTAAGTTTACCCAATGATATGCAAATAGAAGGGGGATCTGGAAGTCTCTGGAAACCTCCCCCCACAGGT
Source organism: Carlito syrichta (assembly GCF_000164805.1). Classification (NCBI taxonomy): domain Eukaryota; kingdom Metazoa; phylum Chordata; class Mammalia; order Primates; family Tarsiidae; genus Carlito; species Carlito syrichta. The sequence continues at coordinate 57,156 of NW_007234230.1, read as the reverse complement.
AATCAGAACAGAATATTTTCTCATTTTTTGTCTCTTCCCCTTTCTCCTTCCTGGTGGCTGGCATGTGGGTGTGATGGCCGGAGCTCTGGGAGCCATCTTGATCCAGGAGCTATTCTTGAGAATGGAAACCTTGTAGAGAGAACCAGAGCACAGAAGGGCAAACTCTGTGGAGTGGGGCCATCCAGGCCTGGAGCCCCTTTGTGCTGACCTTTGAAGCAGGCAAAAGAAGTGAATGTTTCTCTCGTTCAAGTCTCTGGGATTTGGGACCTTCCGTTTCAATCCCAATCATATGGTGGTGGGGCGGGGCGGGGGATGAGAAGGGTACCAGAGTAGGTAAGAAACCTACTCTTTTCTGCCACAGCCTAGTTAAGAGAAGACAAAGGGACACCAGCTGTGGCTCAGTGTCCCTGCCCTGCTTGTAAGCACTGAAAGGTGATGACAGCTTAGCTCTCAGGAAGTTGAGAGGAGGCTCCAGGGAGGTGGTGCTTCTCTGGAAAGCCAGGCAAGAAGTTCCTTGTGCCTCAGGTAATCCAATACAAATGTCACAAGTTAGGGGCTTCAGGGGCCAGATACAGACTGCTGATTTAGCCCACTGTGGTGGTGTGCACTTATAGTTCCAGCTACTCAGAAAACTGATAGAGGAGGACACTTGAGCCCAGGAGTCGGAGGCAGCAATGAGCTGTGATCGTGCCACTGCGCTCCAGTCTGGGCAACAGAGTGAGACCTTGACTCAAAAAAAATAGACTACAGATTTGCTTGGAAGGTGGGCCACACAAGTTTTGCTCCCAACTTTGTATTTTGAAAAGCTGCCCCCCAAAAGTGCCTGGGTTCACCACTTGTTACTATTTCCTCACACTGCTTCTCCCTCTGTATCTCTAGAGAGAGGCAGTGGAGACCTGTGTGTGTGTGTGTGTGTGTGTGTGTGTGTGTGATCATGATACTTCATGACTAAATGTCTCGGCATGTCTCCTAAGCACTCTCTCTTACATAACCCCAGCACAACGTTCACATTCTCTGGTGCTAAGTGCAACTCACATATGAAAGAATAACAGCATATTATTATGCTAGTACCCACATAATCGTGCCCACGCTATTATCTAATACCTAACTTATGTCCTCCTGTCCTCCACTGTCCTGATAACGTCCTTTGCTATGCACTTAGCTGTCACGTCTCCTTTGTCTTCTTTCATCTAGGACTATTTTGCTGTCATTTGTGTCTTTCTAGTATGACCCTGACATTTTTCAAGAGTCCGAGGATAGTGTAGAAAATCTCTTAATGTGGATTTGTGCTTTATAAAAATGTATAGCTGGGTGTGGTGGCTCACACGTGCAATATCAGAACTTTGGAAAGCCAAGATGGGAGGATAGCTTGAACCCAAGAGTTTAAGACCAGTCTAGGCAACACGGTGAAATCTCATCTCAAAAAAAAAAAATTAGGTGGCGTGGTGATGCGCACCTATAGTCCCCGCTACTTAGGAGGCTGAGGCAGGAGGGTCACTTGAGCCCAGGAGGTCGAGGCTGCAGTGAGCCATGATTGTGTCACTCAGCCTGGGCCACAGAGCGAGACACCAATCCAAAAAATTAAAACTTAAAAAGTGAATGTTGCCAACATTTAAGGGTCTAACATTTGTCTTAAACTCTGCATTCCCACCCTCTCAGGGCTCAACATGGCCAGGTGTGCTTTTGTGAGTGGCTGGACCTAAGGGACAACCACCCCCAAGGCAAGCCATGGCTTTCTGGGAACTCCAGCCACTTGTACTTTCTGCTTTTCTGTCTCCATACCATCTGTGCCCACATCGGGGACTTGCAAATCCCGCTTTAAAGAACTTCTGAAAACTTTGAACACACGTGCAGGACCCTGGAAGTCTGAGAGGTCCTGGTACACTTGGATGTGTCATAAGCTCAGAGGGGCTGGCAGCTGGGCTGGAGAAGGTGAGGCTGGCACCAGGACTGTCTCCCAGATTTGCCAGACTGAGTACAAAGTAAAAATGTGGTTCCCTTGTGTGAGAGCTGTTAAGAATTCCCAGGCCAGGCACGGTGGCTCACACCTGTAATCCCAGCACTTTGGGAGGCTGAGGCGGGAGGATTGCTTCAGCCCAGGAGTTTGAGACCAGCCTGGGCAATATAGCGAAACGTCATCTCTACAAAACGTCAAAAAATTAACTGGGCATGATGGCCTGCGCCTGTAGCCCCAGCTACTTGGGAGACCGAGGTGGAAGAATCTCGCCTGAGCCCAGGAGTTTGAGGCTGCAATAAGCTGTGATCGGGCCACTGCACTCCAGTCTGGGTGACAGAATGGGACCTCCTACTCAAAAAATAATAATAATTTCCAGACGGTGACAGCGGGGCACAAAGTCCAACACGGGTCCCTTCTGAGAGCTGAGCCCTGTGCAAACACCAGGCCTCAGGCCCAAGAAGCCAGCCTGTGTGCACAGACCCTCAATGGCCTAAGAGAAGGCCATGAAGGCTGGAAGTTCTGTCACCAGCTAGCGGGTGGAGGATTTTTGGCTGGAGGATGCTCTTCAGCTGGAGAGCTCTTAGCTCAGGAGGAATCACTCTCAGAAGGAGGGAGGCCAGGATGCAGAGAGCATTGTCTTTGCAGACAAAGGTGAAATGATCTCATTGTGACACAGTCCAGCAGCTGACGGGGCGTCCCAAAGAGTTCCAGGAGGCAGCTTCTTCTCAGCGCTCAAAGACAGGAAAGGGAGGGGTGTTGTCTGGGCCCTGCGCCTGGGTCCGGTGTCCTCCACCCACAGTGAGATTTTTTTTTTTTTTTGACTTGGAGTCTCACTCTGTTGCCCAGGTTGGAGTGCAGTGGCACGCTCATGGTCACCCAAGCATCAGAGTACTGGGTTCCAGCGATCCTTCTGCCTCAGCCTTCCAAGTAGCTGGAACTACAGGCATGCACTACCGCACCCAGCTAATTTTTTAATTTATTGTAGAGATGAGGTCCTGCCAAGTTGTCCAGGCTGGTCTCAAATCCGTGGGCTCAGACAATCCTCTCACCTCAACCTCCCAAAGTACTGGGATTACAGGCATGAGCCACCATGCCCAGACTTTTTT
>NW_007234230.1:45740-54073 GCF_000164805.1 Carlito syrichta | reverse complement strand
TTTTTTTTTTTTTTTTTTTTTTAAGAGAGATGAGGTCCTGCTTATGTTGCCCAGGCTGGTCTCAAACTCCTGGGCTCATGGGATCCTCCTGCCTCGGCATCCCAAAGTGCTGGGATTATAGGTGTGAGCCCCCACACCCAGCCCATAGTGAGAATCTTGACCATCCAAGCTCAGCAGCTCTCAGAGAGGTTGTGGAGAAGGGAGACGGGTTCTGGAGACAGGAGGGAGCAGCCAGGGTCACCCAGCCATCGGAAGGGGGTGTGGCACATTTCTTCTGTGTCCCAGACTACAGCCTTTCTGGTGTTTCCCTACTACCTTGCCACCTATCCTTCATTCTCTTTGTATTTTTCTTTTAAAGACACTTGAGACTTAAGTTTATTTTTAAAGGAAAGTTTATGTCACTGTCATTAATCAGTCTTACTTGCTGTTCCTGAGAAGATTAACAATATAAGTCCCCAGTGTGGGCAGGGTGGAACGCAACATCAATAAGAGTACCTGGTCTCAAACCAGGCAAAGTGGAGACCAAAGGGAGGAACAAACTTGACCTGTCCAGTGTCCGCTTGCATACCTAATCCCGAATTGTACCCCACATCTTTAAAATAAAAAATATATAAGTAAATAATATAACCCCTCCCCCAAAACAAACAAAATAAATCCAAAGTCAGGCATGGTGGCTCACGGCTATAATTCCAGCACTTTGGGAGGCCAAGGCAGGAGGATCACTTGAAACCAGGAGTTCAAGACCAGCCTGCACAACATAGTGAGATCCCACCTCTACAAAAAAATTAGCCAGTGAGGTGGCATGCACCTGTAGTCCCAGCTACTGAGGAGGCTGAGGCAGAAGGATTGGCTGAGCTCAGGAGGTCAAGGCTATGGTGACCCACAGCATGCCACTGCACTCCGGCCTGGGCAACCGAGTGAAACTCTGACCCAAATAAAAATAAAAATAAATAAATTAACAGTGCATAGTGGTGCACACCTGTGGGCCCAGCTACTCAGGAGGCTGAAACAGGAGGCTTTCTTGAGGCCAGATTATGAGGCTGCAGTGAACTATGATTGCACTTGGGAATAGCCACTGCACTCCAGCCTGGGCAACACAGTGAAAACTTGACTCTTAAAAGAAAAAAAAGTAAGAGGAAGGAGTAACTCTTTTTCTCTACATACCTTTTTGTTGTTTGTCCTATTAACAATAAGTATATATTCCTCTTGAAATTCTTAGAAAAATATAGTAAATTTAAAATACTATTTAAGAAAAAACATATAATGTTTCTACATATGATTCCTTGTATTTTGTTGTTATTGTTGTTGAGTTGGCATCTCGCTCTGTTGCCCAGGCTGGAGTGCAGTGGCACACTCACAGTCACCAGAGCCTCAGTCTACAGGGCTCAGGTGATCCTTCCGCCTCAGCCTTCCAAATAGCTGGAACTACAGACCTGAGCCACCACACCTGGCTAATTTTTTTATTTATTGTAGAGATGAGGGCTTGCCAAATTGGCCAGACAGGTCTCAAATCCCTGGGCTCAGGCAATCCTCTCGCCTCTGCCTCCCTAAGTGCTGGGATGACAGACATGAGGCACCATGCCCAATCTGATTCCTTATATTAAAAACTAAGTGAGCCAGGCTCTGTGGCTCAGCCTGTAATCCCGTGTCTTTGGGAGGTTGAGGTGAATGGATTGCCTGAGCCCATGGGTTCGAGAACCGCCTGGGCAGCGAGACCTCATCTCTACAATAAATCAAAAAAATCAGCCGGATGTGGTAGCGCATGCCTGTAGTTCCAGCTACTTGGAAGACTGAGTCAGAAGGATCGCCAGAGCCCAGTAGGTGAGGCTGCAGTGGCCAGGAGCGGCCACTGCACTCCAGTCTGGGTAACAGAATGAGACTCAAACTCAAAAAAAAAAACCAATTAAATGTATGTCTCGTTTCTCTGTAGACTATGTGTGTAGTTGCATTAAACAATTTTAGAAATCTGTATGGTTAAATGGAGGCAGTGGTTTTCTTGATGTCTCTGGGCTGTTATTTCTTCTTTATATGCTTCTGTCTTGTCTTAGACAATCTTTGGTTTGGCTTTTGTTTTTGTTTTGTTTGCAATAGGCTCAGGTTTTAGTTATGACTCAGTGGCTGTCGGTGGAGGTGGGGAGCCTTGGTACGTTTGGCAATGTCTGGAGACAGTTTTGGTCACCACAGCTGGGTTTAGGGGCATTGCTCCTGCATCCAGTGGGCAAAGACCAGGGATGCTGCTAAGATACTACAGTGTGCAAGACAGTTCCCACCACAAAGAATGACCCTGGTCAGAATGTTGTAGTTGAAAGTTCCTGATTATAATCGGACAAAAGCAAGGATGGCTGCTTCCATCCTGAAGCCCCACGGTTGCGCCTCTGGGTCCTGTTCTGTCCTCACCAGTTTATTTCATCTTCACACGATGTTATGAGCTCGAAGTTACCTTCCTTTTACAGTTGAGGAGACTGAGGCACAGAGTCATGTGCCTTGTCCCAGCACCGCCAGCTGGGACTTAAACCCATCCCTGTCTGACTCCCAAGCCCCACCATCATGCTCTCACTCCCATGCCAACCCTGAGAAATTGTCCCCTGCAAAGGGGCCCACATGGCCGTGGCCTCAAGTCCCATCTCCCAGCCCCTTTGGCAGCTGCTGTCCAGTCTCCTCTTGGTGTGGAATTCCTGCAGACCCAGCCTCCAGGGGCGGCCCTGCACCCCTCCCAGGCTCTTTGGTGTCCTTGCTTGCTTGTAAAGAACAAGGCTTTGAAGTCACTTGTGGGTCACGCAACAGCCCACCCCACCCCCAGTCACAAATATTTCCCAACTCAGTCCCTCCAGCCCCTGGGTTATCAGCCTAAAAGCCAGGGATGCACTTCAGACTTGTTTGGGGCTTCGGTCTCTTAAAGATCAAAAGTATCTCTTTCCTCCATCCTTATTAAATTTATGTGATTTTTTTTTTTCTTCTTGGACTCCATTGATCTTCAAAACCAGGCCCAAGCGCTTGGCGTCAAAAATTAAAAGCCGAGAAGGTCCCCCAAGAAATCCCACTCTGTGCTACCCCCCGCCCCCCGCCCCTCGCCCCAGCTCTCCCTCTCAACTCATCTCATAAAAAACCATGTCGTTTTTAGCAGGAAGTCTACAGGTTGGCTACTTCCAAGGGATACCCCTGCCCTGGCCTATCCCGGACAAGCTATACTGAGCCTCCTCAAGGTACGACAGCTGATGGATGATAGGCTGGACCAAAAGCTGGGTTGCACAAAGCCCACCCGATTCGTAGCAGGAAGCAGCCACCATGTGGGCAGCCTCAGAACAATACGAGGAGAGACAGTATGAGACGCAAGAGTCTCTGGGCTCAATGTGGAAATAATCATTTCTAAGAAAAACAACAAATTAAAAATCTTAAGGAGCTTCCTGCTCCATGATTTAAGATCTGGTTTGGCTGGAATTACATCAAAAGACACAAAATATAAACATTTCACAGAATGTCTCTCCCGGTCTCTGTCCCACCCACCCTCACTCCCCACACCTCCCTCCCCCATACACACACACAGTCTCTCTGTCTCTCTCTCTCTCTCTGTCTCTCTCTCTCTCTCTCTCTCTCTCTCTCACACACACACACACACACACACACACAGGACCATAGACTGATCAAATGTCAAAACTGAAAGAGAACTTTAAAGTCACATGGCCCAGCCTCCTGACTGGAGGGATCAAGAAACAACCCAAGGTGGGATGGTCACAGGTGGATGAGGGACTTGCCCCCCAGAAGGCACAGCTGGCTCAAGTGGGGATAGGGACAGTAGTGGGTTGTCCTGCACAGCCAACACGTCCACAGTGCCGGCACTCACTCAGCGCTCTTTTATCATCAACCCCTTTATTTCTCCAGGAACCTCACAAAATAGGTGTTCTCCTCACCCTCAGTATACAGACGAGAAAACTGAGGCAGAGAGACATCAAGAGCCACCCAGCCTTGCACACGAGAACCGAGCACTTTCCTGATATACACATTGTGGAAGGCAGAATAATGGCTCGCAAATATGTCCAAGTTCTCACCCACGAAACCTGTGAACCCACTCCATGCCTATTCACAAATATCCCCCAACTCTGTCCTGTCATCCTTCTGGGGTGTCAGTCTAAAAGTGAGGGATATCGGAAAGCTTTTATAGCAAAAAAAAAAAAAGAAGGTAAAGATGCAACTCAGGATCTCGCTCTATCTCCTCCCAGGCTGAAGTGCAGTGGTGTGAGACCTCATCTCTACAAAATTATCAAAAAATTAGCTGGGTGTGGTGGCACACACTTGTAGTTCCAGCTACTTGGAAGCTGAGGCAGAAGGATGACCTGAGCCCAGCAGGTCGAGGCTGCAGTGGCCGTGAGAGTGCCACTGCACTCTACCCTGGGTCAGAGAGTGAGACCCTGACTCAAAATATATATATTTGCAGAGGCAGCAGGACTTGTTATAGCCCGGGTCCAGCCAGGAGGTGCCCACATGTAGATGAGGGGCGGAGCTGAAGGGACAGCAGAGCCCCGGAGATGAGGGTGTCCCCGCCAAGGCACTCTGTCCCCTTTTCAGCAAGTGTCTTTGGGGTGCCTCTTTGGTGCCAAGCTGGAAGGCAGGCAGGAGTCCGAGGGATCTCGAGGCCATGGCCAGCTCCCACGGACCTCAGAATGCTCACCTAAGCCTAGGGATGCTCATCACAGGACGGGCAAAGGACTGACGCACACATCAATGTGGCCAGGAAATGACAGTGGCAGGGATGGGGGACAAGCCCTGGTGCTTAATGTCAGAGTCTCCCTCCTGAGGTCTCCCAGCCCCTGACTCCCCATGTGACGTCTATACCACGGGCACACACTCGAACCCCGCCCCTCCGAGTATGGCCCACCTCCCCACCTGGAAGCTTATCAGAACATGGAATCCCTGCCCCATCCCAGACCTACTGAACCAGACCCTTGATTCTAAGATCAGGGATGATCTTTCTGCCATTAACACCAGAGATATTCCACCTGCCGACACATCGTCCGCTGGCCAAATATTTACGGAGCGCCTACCGTGTACAAGGTACGGCGGACACCTGAGCAGGCAAGAAGGGGCAGGTCCAGGAGCAGAAAGTCAACAGATTCCAGGGAGCGATAAGCACAGCAGAGAGCACCAAGCCTGGGCAATCAGGAGGCCTTTCTGAGGGGATGATATTCAACCTTGGAATTGTAAGTCCAGGGAGAGCCGGCCAGGTGGAGATGTGGGGCCAGCACGTTCCAGGCAGTAGGAACAGCATGCCCAAAGGCTCTGAAGCTGTTTGGGCCCTGGCAGGGTGCTGGGGGAACAAAGAGAGACTGCGCTTCTGGCACTAATGTGTGCTGAAGAGAGGGAGAAGAGCTGGTTGCAGATTTGGTTGCCTCCCCTGGGAAGCCTCTCCTGACTGCCTCTGTCATGCCCAAATCTAAGCCCAAGTCTCACCCTCACTTTTCTTGGGCGCATGGAGTTTTATGGTCAGCAGTGCAAGGATGTGAGTAATGCCCATGTGTCCTGACCATAGGCTACTTTTTACTGGTATTACTCTGTAACCCCAAGGTGACTCCTGAGGAAGGTACTGTGAACAGCCTTGTTTTGAATGAGGAAACTGAGGCACAGAGACGTCCCTGAGATCATCGAGCTCCACCTGGCACCTTCTTCTTGTTTCCTTCTTTCCTGTTTTTCCTTCAGATCCCTAAAAGTGGACACCCAGGTCCGGGGCCCAGCTCCTAGCCGGGTGCAGGCACTCCCATCTGTCTAAGGAGGAGCCTCCGTCACTTTTTGTTTGTTTTCCCAAAGCTGTGGTTTCGTATCCAAACATGTCTAAAAAACCAATTCCTTGTATTTCACTTTCCTGAGTAAAATCTTCAGAGCCGGACCTTCCTGGTGGACCAAAACTAGTCAGGGGAGAAAAGCAAGAGGGAAGGTTCAGGGCTGGGGTTCTCTGGTGCTGCAGCCTCCAGCCTGGAAGAGCTTCCATCGAGGGTGGAGTTGGACATATTAAAATCACAAAAGAAGAGTATCCTGACACCCACCTGCCAGGAGGTTTGGGAAACCCATGGTTGTCCACTCACCCCCTCCCGCACTTTCTTATCTGGTTTTCACACCACACCCGGTATGCATGCCCCATCCCCGCCCACCTTCACACCTCAAAAGCCCCAGCCAAGACTTTCTTTTGTCAATTTCAAACAAACCTGCTTTGCCCTCCCAGAGTGGAGGGAAGGGAAATGGCAGAGCAGGGTGGGAAGAACTTGCCAGAAATTCACCCCATAACACACCCAAGGGTCTCCTAACACTGTAAGAATGTGAAGGAGTTGGACAGCCAAGGTGCCCAGCCACAGGGTTTTAGTGTAATAATTGCTAAAAAGCTCCATGATCAAATATGGTGCAGTCATTATACATGACAATGACGATTATATATTAATGTCAACATATGCTGTTACATTAAAAAAAAAAAGATGGGTCACCAAATAGCTCAGGAATTAGGGCTCTATTTTGCAAAACAAGCCCATGTATATGTAGAACTTAAACTGTTAGGTTAATAATGGCTTAGCTTATTACAGTAATTTGCTTATATGATGTTTTAAATCTCACAACAATGCTATGATGTTGGACTCTTATTATCTCTACAGATGAGGAAGCAGGCTCTGGGATAACAAGTATTTTGCCCAGGGTCACCAAAAAGGATTAGAGCTTCTGTTTATGTGCGTTATCTGAAAAGAAAAAAGAAAAGTGAACTTCCTAATATCTTCATTCTAAAAGTTGCCAAGGAATTGAACCATATGAAATTGCAGATATTGGGCTGCAACCTACAAAAGTAGCAATTTCATGTGGGTCAACCTAATACATGTATATAGTTTATAGATAACTTATACCTGACCAGGTGCAGTGGCTCGTGCCAGTAATCCCAGTACTTTGGGAGGTGGAGGCAAGAGGATTACCTAAGCTCAGGGGTTCAAGACCAGCCTGGACAACATGTCAAGACCTCATCTCTACAAAAAATCAAAAAATCAGCCGGGCGTGGTGGCGCATGCCTGTGATTCCAGTTACTTGAAAGGCTGAGGAAGAAGGATCACCTGAGCCCAGCAGGTGGAGGCTGCGGTGGCCATGAGGGTGCCACTGCACTCCAGCCTGGGTGATAGAGTAAGACTCCAAGTTAAAAAAAAAAAGATAACTTGTACCTTATAAGTAAATAATATAAATATAAATGAAAGCATTGTGCATTGTTAAATTGTACACATATTTGGGGGTAAGTAGTCAAAAATATTGTCTCAATGGCTTGCACAATGAAAACAAGTCTGGACGCATAGGGCTGGCTCTCTGGGAGGGTAGATATTGAGGGTGTGGGATGGAGGTGTGCTGGGGTGAAAGATCCCCTTTCCAGCTCTGTTTCTGAGCTGTTGAGATCCAGAGCACCTGGGAGAGAATTGGGGTGGCTTGGGGGGGGCTGGCATTTGGGAAACATCAGCCCTGTCAATCCTGGTCTCTGTGGATATTCCAGAGTGATGATCACCGTCATCACAGTCACAGTCACAACAGCCACACTCTGTGGAGGGTCAGCCATGAACCAGGAGCTGTCCTAAGGGTGTCTGTTCATTCAGTCTTCCAGATGACAAGATGGGAAGGGATGCTTACTAGCACCCCTATTCTGTAAATGAGGGAGGTTAAGGTGACTACATGCTAAATAGAAGAACCAAGACTGGAACCAACTCTGAGCTTGAACACTGTGCCTACTGCCTGCAGGCCACCTCTCCTTGGGCTCTCCCCTCCTTCCAGACACGATTGGTTTGATAGGAAATTCCTCATCATCAACTTCAAGTGTGCCACACAATTCCTGTCTCTGTCATTTAAAAACTGGATGGCCTTGGACAGCTACTAAAAAACCCTCTGAGCCTCAGTTTGCTTATCTATAAAATGGAGATCATGGCTGGGTGTGTTGGTTCATGCCTGTAATCCCAGTACTTTGGGAGGCGGAGGCGATAGGGTTGTCTGAACCCAGGGGTTCAAGACCAGACTGAGCAACATGGCAAGACCTCAACTCTATAATAAATCATAAAATTAGCTGGGTGTGGTGGCACGCACCTATGGTTCCAGCTACTTGGAAGGCTGAGACAGACGGATCAACTGAGCCCAGCAGGTCAAGCCTGTGGTGGCTGTGAGCATGCCAGTGCACTCCAGCCTGGGTGACAGAGTGATCCTGACTCAAAAAAAAAAAAAAAAATAAGAGTCCAGGCTCAGTGGCTCAGCCTGTAATCCCATGCTTTGGGAGGCTGAAGTGAGTGGATTGCCTGAGCCCATGGGTTCAAAACCCGCCTGGGCAACTTGGTGAGACC
>NW_007234230.1:41795-45651 GCF_000164805.1 Carlito syrichta | reverse complement strand
AAAAAAAAAAAAAGATAAAAATATAAAATGGAGAGCAAGATGGTACCTATCTCTTAGATGACTGGAAGGATTAAGTTATATCATGGATGTTAAATATTGAGCACACCATCTGAAATATAATACATGCCCCATAAATGGTGCTTATTAATTACTGTTTCCAATCTTCATGAACATCACGTAGGGGACCCATTATAATGGGCCCCATGACATGACCCAAGCAATACATGCTTGAGTTCACACAGGTAAGAAGCAGAGAATATGATGTTAACCTCTCACTGGTTCCCACATTTATGCCATGTCTTCCCATCTACGGTGTGGTGTTAAGACGTGCTGACACCTGGTGTATATGAATTAGCTCCATTGCTTAAAGCTAGGAAAGGGTGCACATGCCTTTTAAGCCAGCTGTGCTAAGCTGAAAACTTCCACTAGAATGTAAGTTCCATAAAGACCCAGACCTTGTCTGTCTTCTTCCTTGTTCTCTCCCCAGGAATTGCCTTGTCTTCCCAAGAATCACCCTGTCTGGGTCCTAAATCAGTGCACATAAGAACTGGGTGCGGTCAGTATTACTCTTGAAAATCCCATAAGTCATGCACAAAATTCAGTAAGCAGAGTTTGTACATACAACCCTGTACAGGATAAGGTGCAGATAATGGCAGGGATTGGAAACAGGTTTCTATTCATTATGGATGAGGCATGGGACTGTAAACCATGACCCTGAAGAGTACATATATGTATGCCAAGTATGCGACCAGGGAGGTTTCTTTACCCTTTAAAATATATGTAGCTGGCTGGGTTCGGTGGCTCAGCCTGTAATCTCAGCATTTTGGGAGGCCGAGGTGAGTGGATTGCCTTAGTCCACGGGTTTGAGACCAGCCCGTTCAACTTGGTGAGACCTCGTCTCTACAATAAAATAAAAAGTACCCGGGCATGGTAGTACGCATCTGTAGTTCTGACTACTCAGAAGGCTGAGGCGGAAGGATCGCCAGAGCCCAGCAGGTTGATGCTGGGGTGGGCGTGAGTGTGCATGCCGCTGCATTCCAGCCTGGGTAAAGGAGTGAGACTCCAAATCAAAATATGTGTGTGTGTGTGTGTGTGTGTGTGTGTGTGTGTGTGTGTGTGTGTGTGTGTGGTTAAATTTGAAGTTAAGGCCGGATATGGTGGCTCACGTCTGTAATCTCAGCTCTTCGAAAGGTCAAAGTGGGAGGACTGTTTGAGGCTAGGAGTTCAAGACCAGCCTGGGTAACATACCAAGACTCCATCTCTGCAAAAAATCAAAAAATTAGCCAGGCAAGGTGGCACACCAGTAGCCCCAGTTGCTTGGGAGGCTGAGGCAGAAGGATCGCCTGAGCACAGGAAGTCGAGTCTGCGGTGAGCCACGATGATGCCACTGCCCTCCAGCCTGAGCCATAGAATGAGACTCTGACTCATAAAAATGTTTAAAAATTGAAGGCGAATGCATATTTGATGGAATTCCTCGGTATTGTTAAAACGCTGATGTAAATATAAAGATAAGGGAACAGAGGCAGAGACACAAACAGAAATACCGAGATAGAGATCATCGTACGTGTTTCTGAAGTACCGGGGGATGACGGGCCTAGGCAGGTTTGCACTGAGTATTTCCCTCCGGAGATTCTCACAAGCCCGTTCTCCAGCCATCAAGCTCCATGAGGTTTCGGTCCTGGGTCTGGGACCTGAGGCCCAGTGCAGGCCAGGAGAACCCACTGGCCCCTGTGGGTGGAACAGAATGATTCTCAGCCTGGGAAACTCTGGGAACAGCGACCCAACAGGAGCGGCTGGTGGAAGTCACAGACACACATGGGCCAGGCAGGCCTCATCAACAACTCCAGGGTGACCTCCAATGAAGCCTGCCCGGCCACGGCCATCCAGTCAGTGAGTCGTTCACAAAGGCTAGCTGGGCATAGCCCTGTCTCTTGGTATCTGGAGAGAAGATCAAAATCCAGATAGAGCTCTTGATTTCAAAGGGTGGTAATTCATTCGAAAAACTTTAACTGTATGAGTCAAACAACACATCTGGGCCAAATTTGTCCTGCAGTCCTCCAGCCTCTACTATCTGGGTTAAAATCTGGAAAGTGGCTTGTTATAACAACCTTTGGGGCGCTCTCTTTCATGGGACCAAGTAGCCACATTTCTTGGTCATTCCCAATAATCTCTCTGAGATCCCTAATCACATTTCAAGACACCAAAATTGGCGAGCAAAAAAGTCCACAAATTTTTTTTTTAATTTGGAATTTCACTCTGTTGCCCAGGCTGGAGTGCAGTGGCACGCTCACGGCCATCACACCCTTGACCTGCTGGGCTCAGGCGATCCTTCCGCCTCAGCCTTCCAAGTAGCTGGAACCACAGGCCCGTGCTACCACGCCTGGCTAATTTTTTTTCCATTTACTATAGAGGTGAGGTTGGTCTCGAATCCCTGGGTTCAGGCAGTCATCTCACCTCTGTCTCCCAAAGTACTGAGATTATAGGCATGAGGACCACACTCAGCTAAAAGTCCACAATTTTTTAAAAGAAGTTTTCACTGAGTTCCATATCAATATAGCTGGTTAGGGAGAATATTCCAAGTTCATTGGAAAGAAGTTCACAGATTTGGAGATTAGCTAAGAACCCCAAAATCAGTCTAGCCTCCTACCAAGCAAAAGTCAGTATTCTGGAGTGGGGGGTGGAGGGAAGAAAAGACTAGAAAGAAAAACAACCACATGTTAACAGAATGTGAGAAGATAGGATTATGGGAAGAGCCACCTGGCGACCTGTTAGGACAGAAACATATTTGACTTTCCTCTCCAGACAATAAACTGAGAAAACCCCAGAGGTCAAGACATCTGAACTTTCTAATTCTATGCTCATCATTAAGTTGGTGTGTGGACTTTTGTCTGCCCAGATCATGGGCCCTTCTTCCAAAACAAGAACCCCTCTTTTTTGGGTTAATGCCCTACCCTGCGCCTCTGAACCACGAAGGTCGTATGGGAGCCCAGTTTTCAGATGACCCAACCCGTGACCTTGGGCAAACTGTTGCCCACTTTTCCCGCCAGGAGAATATCACTGACCCATCCGTGGTTCTGGACTGTTCCAGGGGCCCAGCAGCAGTGAAGTTCCTCACGGCTTGGTTCATTGGTCCCTCCTTGAATTTGGGGGAACTGATGGATCATCATTTTGCTTTTTGTGAGCTGGGTTTTAGTCATTTGTCATCATGGAGCCTTCCACCGGAAGCTACTGACAAAGACAAAATGTAGAATTGGCCAGATGCAGTGGCTAACACCTGCAATCCCAGTGCTTTGGGAGGAGATGGGAGAATTGCTTGAGCCAGGAGTTGGAGACCTGGCTGGGCACCGTAGCAAGACCTCGTCTCTACAAAAAAATAAGCCAGGGATGGTGGCAGGCGCCAGTGGTCCCAGCTACTTGGGAGGCTGAGGTGGGAGGATCACCTGAGCCCAGGAGGTTTAGGCAGTGGTGAGTCATGAGTGTGCCACTGCACTCCAGCATAGGAAACAGAGCAAGACCCTGACCCCCCCCAAAAAAAAAACGTAGAATAATATCATGCAAAATCAGGAGGTGGGCACATACCCTGCCGTTCTCCAGTCTACACTAGGTGCCATGCTGCCAGAAATGAAAAGTAATTCACAGCAGGGCGGCATACACCTCTTACCAGCATCGGCCCAAACCCTAAGTCCAGGGCTACTCAACTACCCAGCAATGTGCCACATTTTTCTTTCATAAAGCATCCTTCTAAACAGTGTTATTCCTCATCTGGCCCTCCCTTTCCTTGTAACTCAAAGTGTCTTTTATTTATTTTTTATTTTTATTTTTATTTTTTTGAGTTGGAGTCTCACTCTGTCGCCCA
>NW_007234230.1:40432-41775 GCF_000164805.1 Carlito syrichta | reverse complement strand
CAGGCGTGTACTACCATGCCCGGCTAATTTTTGATTTATTGTAGAGATGAGGTCTCGCCAAGTTGCCCAGGCGGGTCTCGAACCCGCGGGCTGAGGCAATCCACTCACCTCGGTCTCCCAAAGCGTGGGATTACAGGCTGAGCCACCAAGCCCAGCCTGTGTCTTTTAAAGGCAAGAAATACTTGGCAGCTTTAGCAAAGCAAAGCAAAAAAGGTTGACTGTCACAAGTGAGGAATATAACATTTTCATTTAGCTTCAAAATAGCTTGCGGGGAAGAATGAAAATCCGTGATCAAGTTGTGTGGAGGGGCACAGAGGTGTTTTCTAAATAGGAAAAAAATAAAGACCACAGAATTAGCATGACCAATAGTTTAAATAAAAATTCTAGGGAAAAAAGGTAAGAATTATTGATAAAAAATAAAATATACTTGATTTTGGGAATCTGTAAATAATTATCTAAATTAAGGCTTAAATTCAACATAGGGAATTTGGGTGTGTGTTTGTTCAAAATAAAATTAAAGTTCCACTTCAGCTGTAGGGAGGTTTACAGAGCATTTCTTTAGACAATAATGTATTTCTTTTTTTTTTTTTTTTTTCAGTTGGAGTCTCACTCTTTTCACCCAGGCTAGAGTGCAGTGTCACGCACACAGCTACCGCAGCCTTGACTTGCTGGGCTTAGGTGATCCTTCTGCCTCAGCCTTCTAAGTAGCTGGAACTTACAGGCACATGCCACCACGCCTGGCTAACCTTTGATTTATTGTAGAGATGAGGTCTCACCAAGTTGCCCAGGCTGGTCTTGAACCCCTGGGCTAAGGCAATTCTCTTGCCTTGGTTTACCATAGTGCTGCAATTGCAAGCATAGCAAGTTACCATCTAGGAATCTGAAATATTTCCTCCTGTGCATTTTATTATTTTTTTTAGTTGGGGTCTCACTCTTGTCGCCCAGGCTGAAGTGCAGTGGCACGCTCACAGTCACCACAGCCTCAACCTGCTGAACTTAGGCAATCCTTCTGCCTCAGCCTTCAAAGTAGCTGGAACTACAGACGCATGCCACCACGTCCGGCTAATTTTTTGTGATTTATTATAGAGACGAAGTCTCACCAAGTTGTCCAGCCTGGTCTCAAACACCCGGGCTCAGCAGTCCGCTTGCCTTAGCCTCCCAAAGTGCTGGGATTATAGGCTGAGCCACCGTGCCCAGCCAATAATGTATTTCTTTTTTTTTATTTTGAGTTGGAGTCTCACTTGATCGCCCAAACTGGAGTGCAGTGGCTGCTCCCGGCCACCGCAGCCTCGACCTGCTGGGCTCCAGTGATCCTTCCGCCTCAGCCTTCCAAGTAGTCAGGA
>NW_007234230.1:15455-40412 GCF_000164805.1 Carlito syrichta | reverse complement strand
TTTTTATTGTAGAGATGGGGTCTCGCTGCCCAGGCGGGTCTCGAACCTGCGGGCTCAGGCAATCCACTCACCTCAGCCTCCCAAAGGCGCGGGATTACAGGCTGAGCCACCGAGCCCAGCTCAATAATGTATTTCTAAAGCACACTCTGTGTGTTCCCAAGGGAACTCAGGAGTCCCCGGTCAACTGGGTAAATATTTTTTCCCATAAATTCACTGGAAAACTGGAAACTTGAGGGAAATTTACTTCTTGTGATAAGTTATTCAAATCTGGACATAGTCACCATGGAAAAGACCCCAAAGCTCATTTCAGACTTTCTTTTTGAGGGCGGCAGTGCTTTGGACAGAATGTTTGCTTCCTTTGAGGAAATCACATATTTTGAAAAAGATATTAAAAAACAAACAAAGAAACTCCGCTCTCGGTGCACTTCAATGCTGTGACAGTAGGATGACATTCTATTTCCCTTCTTGCATCAAATGCAGACACAGAGTCATATCCTGTGCAGTCTAGGTACCAGCAAACACAGCAGGTAAGGAAAAGTAGTCAGTAAGAACGCAAGACAAGGAGGGCAGCTCGACAGTGGAGAAACCTGGAAAGCACAGCCGCAGCTAGGCCTCAAGGTCAACGCCAACGGGGCTCTGTCGATGGCGTGAACCCTTGGTGGGAGGAGAAGGGCACTTCGCCTCTGTGACCCTCCTCCCCAAAGCCCACAGCCCCAGTCTCTCTGTGAGAATAACACCAGACAAATCCTCACAGAGGGATATTCCATTAAACACCTGCCCTGCACTCTTCAAACTGCCAAGGTCATCACAGACAAAAACCTGAGAAACTATCACAACCAAAAGGAGTCCCGGGAGACACGATGACTAAATATAATGTGTTTTCCTGGATGGGATCTGGAACAGGAAAACAGAAAATTAAGGAAATGTGTGTAAAGCAGGGACTTTAGTTAATTACAAAGTATCAATAGTCATTTACTAATTATACAAACATGCAATATTAATACAAAAAGTTAATAGTGGAAGAAATTGGTGTGGGCATATGTAAACTCTCTGTATCATATTTGCAATTTTTATGCAAATCTAAAACTATTCCAAAATTTAAAGATTATTTAATACAAAGTAAATATTGTGATTTGTCTAATATAGTTTTTTTTGTGCTTGATGAAAAAAAGCTCTAAAAATTGATTTAGACTAGAAAGTCAATTGCTCTATGTTGAATTTAAGACTTAATTCAGATCTTATTTCACAAATTTCTTCCTTTTTTTTTTTTCTGAGTCAAGTTCTCACTCTGCTGCCCAGACTGGAGTACAGTCACATGATTGCAACTCACCGCAGCCTCAAACTTCTGGGCTCAAGCAATCCTCCTGCCTCAGCCTTCCAAGTACCTGGTACTACAGGTGTGCACCACCATGCTTGGCTGATATTTTTGATTTTTTTGTAGAGATGAAATCTCACTATGTTGCTTAGGCTGGTCTCAAACTTCTGGGCTTAAGTAATCCTCCTGTCTCAGCCTTCCAAGTACCTGGTACTACAGGTGTGCACCACCATACCTGGTTAATATTTTTTATTTTTTTGTATAGATAAAATCCCACTATGTTGCTCAGGCTGGTCTCAGACTCCTGGGCTCAAGCAATCCTCCTGCCTCGGCCTCCCAGAGTGCTGGGATTACGGGCAAGAGCCACCGCGCCCAGCCTTGGTCTACAGATATTCATTGAATGATTCCTATGTGGCCAAAGCTGCCATAAATGAAGGAATTCATTGGTGACAAGACAAATTAATGACAGAATCCCCAACACTGAGAACCTTCCAGCCTCCTGAGAGGAGACAGACATAAAATCAATCCATTAAATAAAACGATTCCAGCTGCCGACAAGGGCTGTGAAGAAGGCGCTGATACTGTAGAGAGAGGGAGGAGGAGTCTGCCTGTGTCTGGGCTGGTGTGACTGTTCAGAGACTGGAAGGACAAGATGCTAGCCTCCTGCAGATCCAGGGAGGCCAGAGGTGCTCGTGCAAAACCTGAGAGAGAAGGACTTTGAATGGAAGAAGGGCTGGATGCCTGGAGAGCGGTGAGCAAGTCAATACACAGAAGGCAGTGAGCTCTGAGAGGAGTTGCGAGCTGAATGTGGAGTTTTGGGGGACAAGGTAAAACGCTTGGGTTTTGTTCTAAGTGACATGGGTGTCATTGGAGGGTTTTGGGGTGGGGGGGTTGAGTCAAGGTCTCACTCTGTCACCCAGGCTGGAGTGCAATGGCATCATCACGACTCATAGTAGCCTCCAACTTCTGGACTCAAGCAATCCTCCTGTGTCAGCCTCCCGAGTAGCTGTGATTACAGATGCATACCAGCACATTCGGGCTATTTTTTTTTTTTTTAGAGACCAGTGTCTCACTATGTTGCCCAAGCTAGTCTCGAATTCCTGGGCTCAAGCAATCCTCCCATCTCCACTACCCAAAGTGCTGGGATTACAGGCATGAGTCATCACACTCGTCCATTGGAGGATTTTAAATAAAGGGTGTGCAGGAGGTTGAGTGTGTGGTAAGCTATGATTACACCACTGCACGCCAGCCTGGGCCACAGAGTGAGACCTTGACTCAAATAATTAATTAACAAGGGGTGTGACATGATGGAATTGAATGGAGAGTGAAAAAGTTGGACTTCTCGGGGGCAGGGACAAGGACACAAGACCAATTAGGACCAACTGCCAGATCTGTTTAAGCCAGAGATGGTGGGGACACCACTAAGGGTGCAGGGATGCGAGGGACGTAAGTGGGTGAGGGGAACATTCCAGATGTCCTGACTGGAGCCATGCACACTTGTGGGGAGCTTGTTGGGGGGGGCCAAACTCTGACATGGTCATGTTGGATTTGAGATGCCTATAGGAGCCCAGGTGGAGACGTCAGCGGCCGATCAGAGACACGAGTCCAAAGTCCAAAGAAGAGATCAGGTGGGAGAGATGATGAAAAGCCATCAGCCCAGAGAGAGCCCTTGCATGCTGTGGGACGAGGTGACATCATCTGGCCAGTGAACAGAGCAAAAGGAATCCACTCTGCCCAGCCTGCAGGAACGATGGAAGTGGACCCTGGCAGGCGCAGGGCCAGCAAATTAAATAGCATGACTGTCCTTCCTGCCACCGTGGAAAAATATCCCAGATGTGAATCACACGTCAGGAAGGAAGGGCTTAGCTCAGAGTCTAGGGGCAGAGGAACAGAGGAGGCAAAGAGAAACAGCCGGCCTGAGGGCGAGAAGGAAGTCAAGGTGTGTGTAGGGACTGAGGACCCCAGAAATGGTCTCAGGAGAGAGCATGGGTCACATCAACCACTCGGAGAGGTCAAGTGCAGTGAGGACTGAGAGGCAACAGGGGCCTTAATGAGGCGCCATTGGTGCCTTAGCATCATCACTTCAGTGCAGTAACAGGCATGACACCCAAGGAGAGGAGTGGAAGGAAAAGGAATGGACGCAGGGAGTCATAGCCCCTCCTTGGAGACAATAAACTGTGAGGGGACAGAAAAATGCCACAGGGGTGGAGGTGGGCCTGGGGTCAGGGGCGGTGGCCCCTTTAAAGATAGATGATCTCAGCCGGGTACAGCAGCTCATTCCTGCGATCCCAGCATTTTGGGAGGCCGAGGTGGGAGGATCGCTTGAGCCCAGAAGTTCAATGCTAGCCTGGGTAACATAGCAAGACTTCATTTCTACAAAAAAAAAAATGTTTTTAATTATCCAGGTGTGGTGGCACATACCTGTCGTCTCAGCTACTCAAGAGGGTGAGATGGAAGGATCGCCTGAGCCCAGGAGGTTGAGGCTGTGGTGACCGTGACGGTGCCACTGCACTCCAGCCTGGGTGATGGAATGAGACCCCGACTCAAGAAAATAAAAGAAAAATAAGCAAAGATGAATGATCTCAAGACATGCGAGAAGTCCCGTAGCAGGGCCTGTCAACATGGGCCGTCTTGTCCCACAGAGGATACTTGGCAATGCCTGGAGACGTTTATGGCGGTCACCCTTGAGGGGGAATAAGGCAGGCATCCAGTGGGTGGGGTGCAGACACTGCCAAGCGTCCCACAGTGCACAGGACAGACTCCACGTCCCACAGCGCACAGGACAGTCCCCACAACAGAGACCGATCCAGCCCCAAGTGTCAAGAGTGCTTAGATGACTAAGGATGGAGGGTAGTGGGGAGTGAAAGGGAGCAAAGCAGATGCCACAGGAGAGGAAGGGGGACATTTCAGCAGTGACATCTTCCAAAAAGCAAGCAGCAACACTAACCCGGACCCCAGCACGGGCCTTGCCTGGGGCAGGAGCAGGATCTTCTCGTTGGGGCAGGTAGGCGGACAGCCACACTGTTGAAGTCGCCGTCCAGCACCCTCTTCCCAGAGAACCGACCTCCGTTGTTTCCACAGACTGGGCAAAGGCCGCGTAACCCATCTCCTGGCCACGGTGGATGGGACTCAGGGGGACTCTTGCCCAAGTCGACCCCGTCGGCTGCTCAATCCTGGGAATTGGAAGGTGGAGCACAAGTTTCCAGTTAGCTCTTGTGGACCTTGATGAAGAGGTGGCCTGTTTAAGAGGGTTTCTGTCACCAGTGTAGAAAAGCAAAACCGTCAGACTCAGAGAGGGAGATGACCAAAGTTAGTGCCCGAGGATGATCTGAGCCTAGTGATCACGAGAAAAAGAAAGGTGCCGACACATTGAGTCTTTTTTTTTTTTTTTTTTGAGTCAGGGTCTTACTCTGTTGCCCAGACTGGAGTGCAGTGACACACCCACAGTTACTGCAGCCTCGGCCTGTCAGGCTCAGGCAATCCTTCTGCCTCAGCCTCCCAAGTAGCTGGGATTACAGGCATGCACCGCTTCACTTGGCTAATTGTTTGATTTGTTGTAGAGACAAGGTCTTGCCAAGTTGCCCAGGCTGGTCTTGAACCCCTGTGCTCAGGCAAACCTCTCGCCTCTGCCTCCCAAAGTGCTGAGATGACTGGTGTGAGTCCGGCCCAATATGCATTTTGCCTGGACTTTCTGCAGTGATGGGGTGTAAGTCTGAGGTTGGTGGTGGGTGTTTCTACCTAAGAATAAAGCCAAGAGAGGAAAGCAATATTGAGAGAGGGATAAGGATTCCTGGCGGCCTCTTTAGCCCCTGGATCCAGCTGTGCTTGAAGCCACCAGTCTTTTTAACCACCTGAGCCAATACATTTTCTCCTTTATTTAAGCCAGTTCACATAGGGTTTGCACTTGCCTGCAGTTAAATAAACTTCATGAAGTGTCTTGGGTCAGAAACCTGCGCTGAAGCGTCAAAACAGTGTTCCTTTTCAACCCTACGCCAGGGTGGTCAGGAATACCGAGTGCCGGCTGAACACGGCTGGCACCTGCCCCCTCTTTCAATTTATCTGAGGAAAAAAACACATTGAGTCTTGCCCGCACTCCAAGGATTCAGAGAGAGGGCCAAGGGGAACGATGAGGAGGACAACAGAGCCTTCTCTCAGAAAGAAACAGAGATTGTTGGCAATATTGAAAGGCTGAAAGGCCGGGCCCAAGAGGAGGGCCGGGTTGATAGGGGCTTAGTCCGTGGGTGTCAAGGGCTGGAAGGAAGTCGGCAGGTTGACATGGAGCCCACAGGTGGGAGTGGGCGGGGCCTGGCTCTCTCCCCAACAACTCTGAACCTAGTTGCTTTTGGCGGCTGTCGCTTCCTGTTTTCAGAGGGAAGGAGGCGTCAGTACAGAAAAGCCTCCCCTGCTTACTGGAGAGCAAGACTTTCTCACAAAGCACTATTTTTCGCTGCATTCAGGGCAGATGAATCAGACACCAGCAGTTCCCATTTATTTTGTACAAAACAGGGTTCTGTGATGATGGGAAGGTCTTTGGCAAGGCCAGCAGGTTTTATTGAGAGCAGAAGAATGAGTGAATCAGTCCAAGATGTTAGACCAAACCCAAACACACCCGGCTCCCCCCAGCGAGACAGGGCTGGCGCTCGGCCTCTCAAGAAGGAGGGAGCCACGCTGGCTATCAGACCCTGGCTTCCCACTCAAGACCGTTTCCTCGCAACGAGGTCTCTTGAATCCCAAGGCCCGTTTGGGTGCTGGAAACACCACACCACTCCGCCAAACGCATGGCTTCCTGTTTTCCCACCTAACCCGTCTCGAATCCAGGAGTGATGGTGTTCCAGCAAGGAAACATGTTCTTATGTTAAAAAGTTCTAGGCCAGACAGAGACTCACACCTATAATCCTAGCACTTTGGGAGGCCGAGGCAAGAGGATTGCTTGAACCCAGGAGTTTGAGACAGGCTGGGCAACAAAGTGGGACCCCGTCTCTACAAAATATTAAAAAATTAGCTGGACAAGGTGGTGTACACCTGTAGTCCCAGCTACTCGAGAGGCTGAGGCAGGAGGATCTCTTGAGCCCAAGGTTGAGGCTACAGTGAGCCATGATCATGCCGCTGCAGTGAGCCATGATCATGCCACTGCACTCCAGTCTGGATGAAAAAGTGAGACCAACTCAAAAAAAAAAATTCCAACCTGCTCTCTATAGCTAATTTGAGGCCAAATCCTCAGACAACACCCACGTCTAAGCAGTGACCCCATCTCAGTCTAACTGTAAGAAGAGACTTGAAGCAGCAATCTGGACAGTTTCTCAAGGCCCCATCTCAGCCCCGGGGGTGACTCAAAATTCACTCATGTTTCTGGAAAACCAACGAGGTTGTGGGAAGAAGATCTTCCATCTGTATGACATTCCTGTGGTGATCATCCTGGCTGTGAATGAGAATTTAACCAAGATTCCATGGCAACCTTGCCATACACAGGTAAAGAAAACAGGCATGTCGTTGGACACAGTGGCATGTACCTATAATCCCAGCACTTTGGGAGGCCAGGACAGGATCGTTTGAGACCGGCCTAGGCAACATAATGAGACTGTCTCTACAAAAATATCAAAATAATGCCAGGTATGGTGGCTCACACCTATAATCCCGGCACTTTGGGAGGTGGAGGCGAGAGGATTGCCCGAACCCAGGGGTTTGAGACCAGCCTGGGCAACTTGGTGAGATTTCGTCTCTACAATAAATAAAAAAAAATTAGCCAGGCATGGTGGTGCATGCCTGTGGTTCCAGCTACTTGGAAGGCTGAGGCGGAAGGATCTCTTGCACCCAGGAGGTCAAGGCTGTGGTGAGCCATGATTGTGCCATTGCACTCCAGCCTGAGGGACAGAGTGACACCAACTCAAAAAAAAAAAAAGAAGGAAGGAAAAGGATGAGCTCCTCTTGTGAGCCTATCTTTTATTGCCAGAGAGGAACATCTTTATCAGAGGCCACCAGACAACTCCTCCCTACATCTCACTGGTTAGGGCCAGGCACAAGGAATTCTGGGAAAGTGGGTTTCTGGGAGGTGTCCTTTGTGTCATGAGAGGTGAGCTCTACCAGCATGAAATAGGGGGAAAGAAGCAACTCTTGGGTGGATAACTATGGTTTTTTTTTAAGGTTTTAAAAATGGCCGCCAGCTGTTTGTCATTCCTCCCATTGAGAGATAGAGTCTATATTCCCTCCCCATGATTCTGGGTAGGGCCATAATTGCTTCTACCATTAGCACGTGATGGGGCAGACACTGTGTGACTTCCAGGACCTTCATGAGCCTAGGCTATCAAAAGTCATGCAAGTTCTGCCTAGATTTTTCAAGATGCTCATCCCCTGGGAAGCCAGTCACCACATAAGCAGTGTGACTACCCTGAGACCATCATGCTGGAGAATCCAAGAGTAGGGGTTCCAGTCACCAGTCGCAGCTGGAAATGACCTCCCAGCCACCCTCACCAAGGTACCAGATATGTGAGTGGCGTTATCCTGGACCCTCCAGTCCAGCTTATCTGCCAACTAGGTGCCACTGAGTGACCTCAGCTCATGCCATAAGTAACAGAAGAATTGACCTGCTGGGTCCTGCTCAAGTTCCTGGCCCAAAGAATCCATGAGATGGAAAACAGTGTTTTTGGTTTTAGGTCACTGTGTTTGGGGGAAGATTGTTATATAGCAGTAAACACCTGGAGTAATAATTAGCAGATGTGTCACAGACGGCCAGTGGAGAAGGGGTGGCTTTGAGTACTTGCAAGGTAATTCCTAGCGACCCTCAGACATACTGGGGAAGAGAGGTGAGGGGCATTCTGGGGACTCTGCTGATCCTGGTGGAATCGAATTGAATTACCACTGCAAATAAGCCCTCACCTTGCCACTATACCCTCACATAAGTACACATGAGAACAGGAAGCTTATGTTCTATCAGAAAAATAAATTAAAGGAATTGTTTGGGTAATTTCAGGATGAATTAAGATCAGGAATTCATAGTGCCTCAAATAAGAATACA
Organism: Carlito syrichta; assembly: GCF_000164805.1. Taxonomy (NCBI): domain Eukaryota; kingdom Metazoa; phylum Chordata; class Mammalia; order Primates; family Tarsiidae; genus Carlito; species Carlito syrichta. The sequence goes on along the minus strand of NW_007234230.1, from coordinate 32,085 downwards.
AGTAAGAAGGAGTGGAGCTATTATACAGGGACCATTCTAGTCTTTACTCTAGCAAATTGTGTATTAAGAAACGTCTGTTCTTACCAATTCTTACAAAGTCTGAGCCAAACAAATGAGTTGGACGGGCCTAGACTCAAAGCCATGCACTGTCCCTTACTGCCAGGAACTGTGGCGTGGCAAATGCCTGTTGGTCTTCCTGAGTGGCACCAATTCCCCCTTCTCCTAGGAAAAGCACCTTGATTTTTTTTTAAAGGAATGTGGTTGATTTGTTACAAAAATATCCCCAGACTTTTACCCTTCCCTCCATCCATGCTCCTTTGCACTGTGACTTTACAGCCCCTCCTATCAAGAGGTGAAGTCTATTGCCCTTCCTGTTGATTCTGGGCTGGTCTGGGACTGGCCTTGACCAACAGAATGTTCCAGAACCTATGGTGTGCCGGTTTCAAGTTTATGCTCAAGAGGCTTTGAGCTCTCTGCTCCCGCTCTTGGCTCTCTGTGGCTGCCATGGGCGCCAACCCGGGCTAGCCTGCTGGAGGGCGAGAGCCCGTGAGGAACAGAGCAGGAGCTCCCCAGCCTATAGCCAGTCAGCCCTGAGAAGACCCACCTCGGCCAACTGCAGGTGACCATGGCAGGCACAAGGTGCCTAGCTGAGACCAGAAGTCTCCAGCTTGGTCCAGCCTAAATTCCTAACTCACAGAATCATGAGCTAAACAAATGGTTATTCCTTCCAACCACGTTTGGGGATGGTTTATTATATGGCAAGAGTTATGCAACACATGGAATGATCCTGCCATCTCCCCACCCGTGTGGGCAGGTGTGATCCTTCCATGGTCAAGCAGAGCAAAAGACAGGATTTGGGTAACTATCAAGAAATCTGTGTTAGGGTTGCTAAGATGGTAGACCTTAAGCCCAGGTGCCAAGGAACACCTGGCAGCATCTGGGTGATCCTGTTTGGGAATGAAATCACCACCAGAGGAAAGCAACACGAGGAGAAAGAGTCCTGGTTTTGTCTGAGCTCCTTAATCCAGCAGTGCCTGAAGCCAGACTACCTCAGTCTTCTCGGCTACATAAATGAATTCGTTCCATGGAGTTTCTGTTTCTGTCACTTTCAACCAAAAGACTCCCGACTCATGCATGGCACATGATTTTAACCACCTGCATCTCAGTGTCTTCTCCTATATATAACAAGAGACTGGGAGTAACAAGCCAGGAATAACAATAGAACCTCTACCTCCTGGCATTGCCACAGTGATCAGATGAGACGCAACATGAACGCCTGACGCATAACCAGCGCTCAATAGACCGTCGTTATCATCGCAGAAGATCCTTCCGGCCGATCACAATCTGAATGCAGAGATGCCAGTGTTGTAAGGCATTGCCTGGATTCCAGTGGAAAGGCAGCTCTGGGCAGTTGTCTGGGCCAGTCTTTGACAAAACCAACCCCGCCCCCGGAGCAGAGGAGAGACAGGTAGATCGGAACCTCTAAACCTGTATCTGGAATCTCTAACATCTTCACAGTTTAGGTCATAGCAATGATTGCTGCAGATAAGGTACGTGACTCGGGAGAGTAGAAAGTATTTTCTCCAGCTCTAGGGTTGTGTAGCAATGCTCTCATCCCGTCGTCCTCAATCGTTTAAGACGCAACAATGTTGTGACCCAGTACATGGAAATGAAAAGTTGAGCAACATTCCCCTTACTGTGAGAGATAGTGTTATTTTCTATTCTATTTTTTCCTTTAGTTTAATTTTTTTGTTGTTGTTTGAGTCAGGGTCTCACTCTGTCACCCAGGCTAGAGTGCAGTGGCACGATCATGGCTCACAGCAGCCTTAACCTCCTTGGGTCAGGTGATCCTCCCACCTCAGCCTCCCAGGTAGCCAGGACAATAGGCGTGTGCCACCACGTCTGGTTAATTTTTGTTATTTTTATTTTTTGTAGAGACAAGGTCTAGCTATATTGCCCAGGCTGGTCTCGAACTCCTGGGCTCAAGTGATCCTCCTGCCTCAGCCTCCCAGGTAGCTGGGACTACAAGCACGTGTCACCATACCCAGCTAATTTTTGTATTTAAAATTTTTCTAGATACAAGGTCTTGCCATATTGTCCAGGCTGGTCTCAAACTCCTGCATTCAAGTAATCCTCCTGCCTCGGCCTCCCAAAGTGCTGGGATTACAGGCCTGAGTCACTGCTCCCAGCCTCTTTTTAAAAATCACCTGTCCCAACCAACTAAATAGCTCCCATGAACCATGATGAATCATAAGCCAAAGTTGGAAGAGCACTGCTCTCATTCGCAAAGATTGCCTCGCCAACCATGGATTGGGCACAGAGCTCAGAACCCACAGGAAGGACTGCCTTGGCCTCCATGTGGAGAAGTAGGGTCCTCTGATTATGGAATGTTCTTCCGGTAGCAAAAATGCAATGTGTTGGGGGCGAAAATGGCAAATAAGTATCAACAGGAAGACTTCTTTCCGTCAGGTAAGGAATTGCCTCAGATCCAGAAGAAAGACTTGAGAGCTTGGAGAGTTAACAGGGCAAAGGGGCAACGTTTCCTAGACCTCACCCCTTCAACACACTGTCCATTGTGCTTTCCTGTGGCACTGATCAGGACCTGAGACTGCCTTGTAGTCGTGTGTTTTGTGTCTCTGCTCTAAGAATGCCGATTCCACAAAAGCAGGGACCCGGAATCCTAGAGCCCAGAATAGTATTGGGTGCTCAGTAGGTGCCCAACAAGTTTGTTGAATGAATGAAGGAAGGAAGGAAGGATCTGAATTTAGACTTGCCTTTTCCTAAATTCTGAGCCAGAATGGGCTTTTGTTACAATGGGGATCCCCGGATTTCGCAAACCAGCCTTTGGAAAAATGCAACAAAGATGAAATTTAATCTCTTTGGGGAATTTGAAGTCTTGCCCTGGACCTTTTTTTTAAAAACTAAATATGGGTTTATTTGGCTAAAAAAGATGACAGAATAAAAGCCTGACATCTGTCTCCAGTGGGATTAGTTGATTTGCTTTTCCTTAAACACTGACAAGTCGCTGAAGTAAAATGTCCAGAGTCAGAGAGAAACCTATAAGAAAGAGAATGAAACAGGGACAAAGGAGAGACAGAGAGAGACACAGACGGAGAGAAAATAGGCAAAATGGTCCTTTTACCTCTGCTTGACCAGGTGCAGGCCCTTAAGCATCCACCAGCCATCTGTCCTAGGCTAACGAGAGGTTTCCAGCAAGGCTTCCATAGAGCCTCGCATAAAGCAGGGCTCTAAGGCCCCTGGAATGAGGTTTTTCAGTCCTAAGGTGATACCAGCTAGTACCTCACTGGGACTCAGGAACACCCTCACACGCAGGTAAGGATGACTAAACCCCAACAAGTGGGTAGCTTCAGCTGCCTGTCTCGTTCTCATCTAAACCTAACAACTTAAACTACTTAGTGGACATGAAATAATTTAAAAAATGGAATGCCAAGAAGAAGGCCCAAATCGGCTCCAACACTGACCGGGATTTTACATTCCAAAAAATAATAATAATAATACATCTGTCATCTGTAACTCTTCTACAAGTTCCAACAATTAAGTTCACCAACCATCCTAGAGAAAGTGCCACATACCTCGTTGCTGAATATCACTATGGACACCTTCGAAGGCCTCCCCTTGGGGAGCTATGCATGACACCAGCACCTAGTCCACCCGTCAAAGTAATTTTGGAACTCTTTTTCTGAAATGGCCATCAGAGCCATCGTCGTATTAACCTTGATGTCCTGAATGTCATCAAATGTCTTGCTTTCAATATTTCCTTTACCTTTGGGTAAAGAAAAAAGTCACTGGGGGCCAGATCAGATGAGTAGGGAGGGTGTTCCAAAATAGTTGCTTGTACAGTGCTGCCAAGGTAAGCGCACAGTGGCAAGTTCGCGAATTCAATGGTCAGACCTCAACAAAAAACTATGATGGTTCTGATGGTCACTCCAGAAAAAGAGTTCCAAAATTGCTTTGACAGGTAGACTAGGCGCTGGTGTCGGTGCATAGCTTCCCAAGGGGAGTCCTTTGAAGGTGACCGTAGTGATATTCAGCAATGAGGTATAGAGTGGTTTTTCTAGAATGATTGGTAAACCTAGTTGTTGGACCTCCTGCAGTATACAAACACATAACTGTGGGACATTCCATCCTTCTTGATAACTAAACTTGAACTCACTCCTAGCCTATGGGTAGAAAAGGAGGTTTGCACCCTAACGTCACTGGAGCAGGTATTTGCTTGACTTTGGGTCTTTCTGGAAGAGGTGAGCTTCTCTGTTCACACTCACACTGTTCACCATTCTACTTGGATGACTGGAGCCCAGGCTCATCCATCCAACAGGCATTCCCAGAGGTTTCACCAGGTAGAGGAGGCATTGGGGCCACGGCAGTGGAGAGCCCCTGCTTGGGCACTGGACAGAGGAAGGGTTCTGGGTGGAAGAGAAGGATTCTGGGTAGCAGTAGCCACCAAGACCGGACCCCACTGTTCACCAGCTGCATGACCTTGGGCAATGCACTTGACATCACAGAGCCTCAGTTTCCTCATCTGTACCTCAGTTGTTCCTTGTCCTCTGGGGTGGCATGAGGATGGGAGGAGGTTATGCTGGTCACACACACTCCACCCACCATCAAAAAAGGGCTCCTCTTCCCCAACGACCTTCTGAGAGAGACACCCTTAATGAGCCAGCAGACCCCCTAAGGGCCTTGTCAAAAGGTGAGGCTTGTGCCAGGCTGCAGGAGCCATGAGTGTGCCACTGCACTCCAGCCTGGGTGACAGAGTAAGACTACAACTCAAAAAAAAAAAAAAAAGGTGAGGCCCACTCAGGAGGTCTGGCTGGGGTCTGAGCTCCTGCATTTCTAGCAAGCTCCCGGCTGACCCAGAAGTTTTCAGAAGAACCATACACCAACACAACCAGTGCCAGCATCATGTTAAGTGGACGCCAGAGAAGTGGAGTCGGTTGAGCAAACATTGCCTCTGTCCTCCGTCCATCCAAATGACAGATGTCTCTGTGTGGTTCTGTGACCTCCTAACAGGCCAGCAGGGCAGACTAGCAGCCACGCCTCTGCTTGGTTGTTGGCAATCCCAAGAAACACAGGGCCAGGGATTGTGCCTAGCTCCATCCAGAACCCTCCAATGGCAGCATACGCAAAAGTTTTACAGCAGGCATGCCCAAGCCGTGGCCAGCCACATGTGGCCCAGGACAGCTGGCCATGCAGCCCCACAAAACCTTTTAACATCATGTGTTTTTTAGTGTTTATGTTCTTCATGACCCCACACGCAGTTCCATGTCTGAAGTTCACAATCATGCCTTGTTCAAGCCATTGTTTTTTGGCAGCACATACATTTGTCAGCCGCCATTTTCAGTGATAAAGCCCACCGAGAGCAAAATTCGGAGAAACATTTCTAATGAGCACCTTGAGAACACACCAAGAACTACAACCACGTCCATCGAACCAGACATTGATAGAAGCATTTTACAAAAACAAGGTCAGATTTTCCACTCATTTCATATTGTTCTCATTTTTCTAAACTTTATAATAAAAAATATAAAAGTAAAAGAAGCCCTATGTGTACACACTAACTATATTGTCATTTACGTGCGGTTCCAGACAATTCCTCTTTACTCAGTGACACACAGGGAAGCCAAAGTGTTGAACTCCCCTCCTTACAGCTCCTAAGTCAGCATCAACACACATGAAGGACAACTCATTACCCCCAAAAACTCTCTACCAAAGTGCCCACCAGTCTACCTGCTCCTCTGTACCCATAACCTCACCTCATGCCTTTACCTCCAGAGGAGGCATCACAGAAGTAAGGTTGGTGAAATCAACAGAATGTCCACAAACATGGCGCCCTGCTGGCAGGCCAGCAGCCATCTGCAGGGCTGTAGTAACAGGGGGCTGGATTGGGAACAAGCCTGCCACTTCTCCTCTGTCTCCCACACTGCTTCTTTGTGTCTCGGGCTGTTTCCCTCCTGCAGATGGTTCGCTGCTTCGGCTGTTTTGCTCGCAGGACCAGTCCAAGCCACAGAGCTTGGCACTACCGATCAACCTCCCATTTGCCAACGTCTGTTTATCAGATCCAAGGCGTGCCCTTGAAGGCTGATAGTCTGACAGGAGCCCTGATTTCCAGCCGGCGAGGGAAGTCCAACTGTTATATAAGGCCGTCCCGAGCCCCGCTCATTACCCCAGCGGTAAAGTGCTTTTGGAAACAGGATGGTAATTGGCAAGATGACAGTCATTGTGCAGCGGGCTGGCTCACACGGAATGACAGCCCTTTCTGTCACGTGGCAGCAAGCCTTAGCCTCCCTGCTCCCTGGCTCCTGTCCGAGAGTCCCGGTGGGTGGGAGAGGAGGGAGGTGGCCAGGGGGCATCCTTAAATCAGCTCTGACTGGATCACCCAGCAGCTGGAGTGACCGCTTCAGAACACAGATTGGAACACTGGACCAGTGAAATCCTGCCTAACCTGGCCTCTGGCTTTGCAGCGCTCCAAGGGTGAAATCCTTGCGTGGCCACAGGAGATGTTGCTTAATCTAGCCCCCGGGACCTCTGCATGGCACCTCCCTCCACCCTCACTCACCCAGCGCCATCACGGTGTGCTCTGGGGTTCCTCCAACACACACTCTGTCCCCTCTGGCTTTTCCCATGCTGGCTGCTGCCTGGGACACTGTCTTCCCATCTTGGAGCCTGGTCAAAGCCTGCTCAAGCTTTGGGCCCTCAGCGAAGACATCGTGGCCTCCCTAACTGGGTCAAAGCCCCGTTTGATGTTACTTTATTTTTATTTATTTTTTGTTTGAGTTGGAGTCTTACTCTGTCGCCCAGACTGGAGTACAGTGGCACAATCATGGCTACCGCAGCCTCAGCCTTCTGGGCTCACCTGATCCTTCCTCCTCAGCCTTCCAAGTAGCTGAAACTACAGGTGTGTGCTGCCGTGCACAGCTAATTTTTTTTTTTTTTTTTTTTTAGAGACGAGATCTCACCAGGCTGCCCAGGTTGGTCTCAAACCCTTAGACTCAGGCAATCCTCTCATCTTGGCCTCCCAAAGTGCTGGGATTACAGGCATGAGCCACTGCACCCAGCAGAGCCCCCTTTGAGAAGCAACCAGAGGGCCACGTGTGGTGGGTCAAGCCTGTAATCTCAGAACTTTGGGAGACCAAGACAGGAGAATCACTTGAGGCAGGAATTCAAGACACCAGCCTGGACAACATAGCGAGATCCCATATCTTAAAAAAAAAAAAAAAGGCAGCCACAGTGCCCCTCCCCTCTTTGTCCCCACACCTTTCACAGCTGTGCCTGCACATTCCTTTGTCGGGTCATTTGATGAATGCCTGTCATTTTTCCCCCCAGTAGGTAGGAGAGATACTGGCCTTTTAAGGCCTCAGCATTGTATCTCAGCACTTAAACAAAGGAAGCTCTCACTGAGTATTTCTGAATTCCTGTAAAAGTTTCCTGGATTGCAGAAAAGTTCCCCACCAGAATTTATTTTCAGGCAAAGAATCCCAAATTAAGTGAGGTGCTTGTTTGTGTGTTGAGTCCCTGTAGCTTCCCCATAGATCTAAGCACTTGTCACAAAGTCTCGTTTTAGTATCAGTATTAATACTATGTCTTGGCCAGGCACAGTGGCTCATACCTGTAATCCCAGCTCTTTGGGAGGCTGAAGCAGGAGAACGGCTTGAGTCCAGGAGTTTAAGACCAGCCAGGGCAACATAGCAAGACCTCATCTCTTCGATAAATTAGAGTAGCCTGTAGTCCCAGCTACTCAAGAGGCTGAGGCAGGAGAAGCACCTGAGCCCAAGAGTTTGAGGCTGCAGTGAGTCATGATCATGCCACTGCACTCGAGCCTGGGCAACAAAGTAAGACTTCAACTCAAAAAAACCCCATACAAATATATAATGTCTTCCTTACCTAAGCGTTTTGCAGGCAGACAGGGTTGGCCTCGTGGGCCTGAGACCAGGCCAGTGGCTCAGTGCCCTGAATTCAGGGGCCCCGCACTGGGTGTAATGCTCTGCAGTCTTGAAAGTTTGCATTTTTGAACAGGAAGCCCCACAAACCATGTCATCAGACCTTCCAGCTACCGCCTGACCACTGAGTCTTGACCGCCGTGCCTGGCCCACAGGGGACACTCGGAAAATATGGCTTGACCTGCTGCCTCCGTAAAGAGAGAAGAGGGTCCAGGTTGAACCAGTCCAACCTTCTGGGGTGCCCAGAAGAAAAGGGCATTGACTTTCAAGTCAGACAATCCTGCATGAACCTCAGCTCCACCCTTTAAGCTTCAGGACTCCATCCAGGTCTGGGACCAGCTCCAAAGCTCAGTTTCCACATCTGCAAGATGGGTTCAACGGAACGGTGCAGGCCATGTGAATAGCACCAGGCCGATCACAGCCAGTGGCTGGCTCTCAGCTCTTTCCAGCAGACAGAGCAGAGCCACCCACCGCAGAGATTCCCAGAGAGGTGAACGCCTCTGTCAGATGGATCCCTCAAGCCCATATCAGCTCCCGCCTCCGGAGAGAACCTTAGGAACTCAGAGCCCACCACCCAGGACAGGCGCACACTGGGACGTCTGCCCAGCCCACAGCCTGTCCCTGAGAACTGCACCCTCCCACAAGCACACTCACTGTTGGTTGTATATGCCCTGTCCCCAGCCCTGAGGTCACATAGGATGGAATGACCTCGAGAGTCCAGCATCCAGCACCTGCAGCCCAGAGGTGCTGTGAATGGTGAGGTCAGCCGTGCTCTGTCTCAGGACACCCCCAGGGCTGGCGGGGATATCCTGGCAGCACCTAGTTTCCTCTGAACTCCATGACCTGCTGGTATTGACTCAGGACAACAGGGAGAAGCAGGGCTGGCATCGACTCACAGCCAGGATAGCAAGCAGCAAGAGACGGGGGGTCTGGCCACGGTTGTCTCGGCTCATTCTCTTTTGCTTGTCTTTTCAGCCTCTGAGCTTCCCCAGTTTCACAGAATCACTTGCTCTCTCTCCCGTTCCCTCACTTCCTTGTTCATTCACTCATTCGTTCATTCATTCATTCCATGGACAGTTATGAGTAACTTCCACATGCCAAGAGCCAAACACTGTCCAAACAGGAACTAAAACAAAAACTGCTCAGACAGCCCAGCAGCACCTCACAGACGGAGTCACCTCCCATCCTGGTCCAAGTGTCCTCATTCATTCATTCATTCTTCCTATTAGTAGGTACTGAGCATCTACTCTGAGTCAGCTGCTGCAGGCCTTGTGCAGAGCAGGCAGGCACATGCTCTCCCTCACTTCACCAGCACAGGACTATAGCATAGTCTGAGAACACAAGACCTTGAGACCGGACATATGGCTCACCCTGTCATCCCAGCACTTTGGGAGGCTGAGGCAAGAGGGTTGCTTGAGCTCAGGAGTTCGAGAGTAGCCTGGACAACATAGAGAGACCTTGTCTCTATAAAAAATTTTAAAAGTAGTTGTTGAGGGTGGTGCACACCTATAGACCCAGCTACTCAGGAGGCTGAAGTGGAAGGATCGCCTGAGTCCAGGAGGTCGAGGCTGCTGTGAACCACAAATTTGCCACTGCACTCCAGCCTGGATGACAAAGTGGGCCCCCACTCCAAAAAGGATGAGGGCCAGGCGTGGTGGCTCATGCCTGTAATCCCAGCACTTTGGGAAATGGAGGTGAGAGAATTGCCAGAGCCCAGGGTTCAAGACCAGCCTGGGCAACTCGGCAAGACCTCATCTCTACATAAATAAAAAAATTAGCCAGGCATGGTGGCACATACCTGTAGTTTCAGCTACTTGGAAGGATAAAGCAGAAGGATCGCCTGAGCTCAGCAGGTTGAGGCTTCGGTGGTCATGAGTGTGCCACTGCACTCCAACCTGGGTGACAGAGAGTGAGATTTCGACTCAAAAAAAAAGACATAAGACTGGTCCTGTGGGCTTGATTTCACACCCCAGACCCACTTTCTAATGGTGTGTCTTTGGGGTCCTTGCTCAACCTAAGTCTGGGTTTCTTATATGGTAAACAGGAGGCAGTTATAGTCCCTACATCATAGGGTGTTATGAGCCTTAAATGAGTAAATGCATGTGCAGGGTTTAGAACAATACCTGGCACGTGGAAACCTCCAGGAAACGTTAGTCTGATTATTTCATCAAGTGAAGAAGGTGGACAGGATGCAGGTAAATGTCTGATTCAAACGTGTGGCAGGACGCAGACTTCCACCGGCTTAATCCACACCCAACTGAGCTGTTCTCCTTCTTCTTTCTTTTCTGTGTTACAAATCTTCAATCTTTCTCTTTTTCCTGAGAGACAAGGTCCTTCTCTGTCACCCATGCTGGAATATATTAGTGCAATTATAGCTCACTGCAGCCTCAAACTTCTGGGCTCAAGCAATTCTCCCCCCCAACCACCCCTGGCCTCCCTCATAGCTGGGACTACAAGCACACACCACCACATCTGGATAGCTTTATTTATTTACTGATATTTTGTATTATGTAGACACAGGGTCTTGCTATGTTGCCCAGGCTGATCTTGAATTCCTAGCCTCCAGTGATCCTCTCAAAGTTCTGGGATTACAGGTGAAAGCCACCACTCCAACATTTTATGAGAAGAGGAGAGCTCCCTGTCCCACACATAGCCATCCTAGAAAGGCAAACACTTTCCCTGGTGTGGAGCAGGTTTCAACCCTTGAGTGCACTTCTAGCCAGTGCACTCAAGGGTCAGAGAGACCCTGGGACAGAGAGACTGGGTTTGGCTGTGAGTGAGTCGGTCTTAGCTGTATATAGACTTTCAAGGTCAGTAGCACAAGATACAAGAGCAATAGAGGATCAATGACAGCCCAAGGAAGGGCGAGGCAGGGGGATGCTGACCGGGCCAATGGCTGGAGTCCTCCAGGAAAGGGTGGACGGGTGCCTAGGACCCCGAGTGTATGCACCCATCCAAATAAAGACCACATGAAGGTATGGGGTAGTGTGGGATTTTAGAGTGCCACCAACTTCCTTTAATGCCAAGTTAAAATAGATTTCCTATAAGGCATTTGATTCTCTCTCTCTTTCCACGTGTGGGTGTTGCACGCAAGCATTGTGTATGTCCCTGCTATGCACAAGCAACATCGGCCTGCTGGATTGTAGTAACCCAGTACTCTCTCTCCCACTGACCAGCCAGCTTCCAAAACTCTCAACCTCGCCTGGCATACTCACTTGTTAGTGGTTTATCATTTGTCATGCTCGGAGGAGGAAGCCAGAAGACCAGAGCTTTGACTCTTGTTCACTGGGTAGCCTCATGGTGGATGTGTAATTCACACATGTTGGGGAATGAATGAAACACTCAGTAAATGAATGGAGGAATGCCGTGGCAGCACCTAAGACTGGTATCAGACCCAAAGGTAATGGGAGACTCTGGGACACCTGGCAGGGTAGAGAGTGGGGAACCTCCTCGCTGGCACTTGGAGGGAAGCTTGGTAGGATGCTACCAGGGAAGGGTCACACCCAACCCAGTCCTTCACCTAGGCAGGGGCATTTCTCAGCACCCCCAAGTCTCCTCACACGGTCCTAGGGAATTGGCTTGTTTTAACTGCTAGAAGATTCCCCTCCTACCCAGCTCCCTCAATGCCTGGAAGCCTCTTTACACCTTTCTGAGTTTCAAACATCTGTGCATGCATCTGAGTATGCAAAACACCCGCGCTGACAAGCTCCACCACCTGAGAAATTGCAGACCCAGGAGCCAGAATGGGCTTGGCTGGGTCGGGAGGGGTGAGGCTGCCTCTCGTAGCTCCAGAAGCCTCCTCGCTGAGATGGGCACTACAGCTGGTTCCTGGTACCAGCACAGAGAGGCCAGGTCTCTTGCTGGGTGGGAATTCAAGGTCCCCAACCCCGAGTAGGGGATTCACCCTCGGTGTCTCATATCCCCCCCACCCCAAGTCTCACTATGTGCCAGCTGGCTCCTCTGTGGGCAGGTGGCTAGACCGAGTTCCCTGACCCATTCAGGATTGGGTGTTTGGCCTTAGGGGTGGCAACTGGCTATTCTATGCCTCTGAGGAGCTTACTGGAATGCCCCGTCTCAAATATGTGTCACTTGGGCTCAGGAGGTGTGTTTGCAGTTGAAGTCATTGCTATTAACTTGTTGGCAACAATTTAAACTGGGGGGGGAGGTTGTGTATTTAGTTTGAATCACATTGAATTACTATTTCTGTGGGTCACTAAGGATCAACTATTGGCAATTTTAGATGGCTGTGCCCGTGTAAATTGAGATTTTTCTGCTCAGTCTTGAGAAACTGCAGACCAGGAAGCAGTCACCTTGGGCCTCACCACTCCTTTTTGTTCCCCAACCTTGAGACTCACTGCCTGCCCATGGGATTGAGATCTGCTTTTTCTTTCATAGCTTGGTGGCTTCCAGCAACAGAAATCGATTCGCCCACAGTTCTGGGGCTGGAAACCCAACACCAGTGTCCCTGGGCTGCAGTCACAGCGTCGGCAGGGCTGCGCTCCCTCCAGAGCACCAGAGAAGGGTCCTTTCCCCTCCTCTTCCAGTTTCCAGGGGCTGCTGGTGTCCCCTGACTCGTGACCACTCCAGTCCTCAAAGCCTAAATCTTTACCCCTCTTCTGCCTTCTTCTTCTTAGATAACCTGATTATTGCATGTAGGGTCCACCCAGATACTCTAGGATGACACTTCCATATCTAGATCCTTAACTCATCATTTTTTGAGTCAGGGTCTTACTCTGCTGCCCAGACTGGAGTGTAGTGGTGCAGTCATGGCTTACTGCAGCCTTGAACTTCAGGTTCAGGTGATCTGCCCTCCTCAGCCTCCCGAGTGTCTGGGACTACAGGCTTGTACAACGACACCTGGCTAATTTTTTGATTTTTATTCCTCCCTAGGGACAAGGTCTCACTGTGTTGCTCAGGCTAGTCTGGAACTTCTTAGCTCAGGCAGTCCTCTTGCCTCAGCCTCCCAAAGTGTTGGGATTATAGGTATGAGCCACCATACCAGGCCCAGAACCTTAATGTTTCACATCTTTGTTTGGGGGGGGTGTTTTGAGTCAGAGTCTCACTCTGTCAGCCAGGCTGGAGCGTAGTGGCACACATGCTCATGCCACCGCAGCCTCAACCTGCTAGGCTCAAGTGATCCTTCTACCTCAGCCTTCTAAGTAACTGGAACTACAGGCACACACCACCACACCTGGCTAATTTTTTGATTTGTCATAAAGACGAGGTCTCGCCACGTTGCCTGGGCTGGTCTTGAACCCATGAGCTCAGGCAATCCTCTTGCCTTTGCCTCACAAAGTGCTGGGATTGCAGGCCGTGAGCCACTGTGCCTGGCATATCACATTTTGAACACCCTCTTCCCTTATAGGGTAACGTTTGCAGGTTTCAGGAATTAGGACCCGATGTGTCTTGGGGGGACCTTCGTTCTACCTATAAACACCTTACTTATAGGCTGTGTGGACAGGTTACTTATCCTCTCTGTGCCTCGTTTTCCTCATATGGAAATAGCAGAGATTCTGCTTTTTATTTTTCAATGGAGAGAATGCCTTTTGAAAAGAAACTCTGCTTTTTAATAAAAGAACCCCTGATCCCTAGCCGGCCACAAGGTCATTGGCATGCGGACCGCGTCCCCCAGGCTCTGTTGCAGCATCCCGAGCCCACGTGTCCACGTCTAGCTGATGGGATGGAAGCAAGAGCTGACTGTGGAGATGCTGGGCCTCCACCTCCTTCCTGCTCCACACTGGGCCAGGGCTGTCAGGGCTGGAGGCCTGGACCGGCCATCACGGGCCAAGAAGGGGATTTGGGAACGGAGGCCGGCACCTTGTAGGTTCTTACAAAGATCAAATAAGAGGCGGCAGCATGGATCCCATGGAGTCTGTGTGTCTGGTTAAAATAATAACCATGATTAATAAAAACAAATGAGTTCAGCCTTCCAAGTAGCTGGAACTACAGGTGCGCGCTATCATGCCCAGCTAAAGTTTTATTTATTGTAGAGATGAGGTATCGCCAAGTTGCCCAGGTGGGTCTCGAACCAGCGGGCTCAGGCAATCCACTCATCTTGGCCTCCCAAAGTGCTGAGATTACAGGCCGAGCCACAAAGCCCAGCCGAAACTCTGCTTTTTAATAAAAGAACCCCTAATCCCTAGCTGGCCACAGGTCATTGGCAGGCGGACCACGTTCCCCAGGCTCTGTTGCAGCATCCTGAGCCCATGTGTACACGTCTAGCTGATGGGACGGAAGCAGGAGCTGACTGTGGAGATGCTGGGCCTCCTCCTCCTTTCTGCTCGACACTGGGCCAGGGCCATCAGCGCTGGAGGCCTGGATCGGCCGTCACGGGCCACAAGCAATCCTCTTGCCTCAGCCTCCCAAAATGCTAGAATTACAGACGTGAGCCACCAAGCTTTCCTTCTCTCCCCCATCCTTCCTTCTTTCCTTTCTTTCTCTTTTCCTTCCATTCACTCCTTTATATGTTGGTCTTTCATCATTCATTTGTTCACTAATTCATTTACTCATTCATTTAGCAAGATGTTTAGAGTGCTTCCTGTGTGTCAGGCGCTGTGCTCCACACTGAGGACACAGCATGGGGCAAGACAGCAAAAATATGAGGAAAAACAAAAATATATATAAATACATAAATGCGTAGTTTGGTGCGTTTTATAGGATGTTGGTAAATGCTCATGGAAAAAGCAAGCAGGAAAAGGGAGTAGAGAGTGCAGCTGGTGGTAGAGAGGTCTTGCCTAGAGGGTGACCTGGGAGGGACCTGCAGGAAGTGAGGGTGAGCCAGGGTGCTCTGGGGAAGAGCACGTGAGGCAGGAGGCCGGCAAGGGCAAAGCCCTAAGGCTGGAGTATGCCCAGCTGGTCACAGTCAAGAGGAAAAGAGACTCTTTCTCATAGTACTCTTGCACCTGTCAAAGTCCAAGGAAGCGGCTGGGCATGGTGGCTCAGGCCTGTGATCCCAGCACTTTGGAGGCCAAGGTAGGAGGATAGCTCGAGTCGAATGAGTTCAAGAACAGCCTAGGCAACATGGCAAGACCTCGTCTTTACAAAAAAAATTTTAAAATTAGCCAGGTATGGCGGTGCCTGCTGTAGCCCCAGGTACTCAGGAGACTGAGGTGGAAGGATCGCCTGAGCCCAGGAGGTAGTGGCTGCAATGAACCATGAGTGTGCCACTGCACTCCAGCCTGGGTGACAGTGAGACCTTGACTCAGAAAAAAAAGAGGAAGCATTGCTTTGCCCAGACCTAAAACCATCCCCCAGGACGACCGTCCACCCAGTTCTTCAGCGTCCCAGACCTGCCTGCTGTCCACAGCTCACCCCATCATCTCTGTCTACACTCAGCCTGGCCTTTCATGGCTCAGTTCTCCTCAAACCTTCTTCTAGGAAACCACCTCAAGTGTCTGACCCCAAATGGTTTCCCAAATGCCAGCATCCCCCTCTCTCTTAGGAATTCCTTAAGGATGGGAACCAACTATTTTTATCTCAGCATTTCTGATATTTGTTAACACAGAGCCAGGCCCCGTAGGGGCTAGGGAAGCACAAGTCTTGGGGAAGGGACAAGCTAGTTTGATCCAATTCTGCGCCGACTTGCTGTGGGATCGTGAGTGAGTGACATGCTCTCTGAGCCTCACCATCTCTGTCTGCAAAATCAGGGAATGATGGCCATGACTTCCATAAAGACAACACGAGGCTCTGCATGGTGGTGATTCCACACAGCAATTGCCATAGAGTTTGGAACCAGGTGCGTGAAGGGCCCAGTGCCGCGGCTGATGCAGCAACGGATTGTTTTTATTACTAATCAAGGAAGACAAAAGAAAGCAGACTGTGGGTGTGGCTATGTAAACACACACTCAGATCCCCTAAGACACTGCTCAGGGGGCCCCTGCCTTCCCAAGGTGCAGGTGAGACCCACAACCTCAGAACCAAAACAGCACGGGTAGCAGTGGGAGGGGTGGAGGGTTGGGCAGTGGGGGAGAAGAGAAGAGGAAGGGAAAGGGGGGAAGATCTGGGGGGAGGAGGAATGAGAGGAGGAGAATGGGGGGCAGGCGGAAGAGAAAGAAACACGCCCAGAGTGTGTGTGTCAGGCCCTTCCTCAATCCTCCACCTGCCTCCTCTTATTTTTTAATTAATTGTATGTATCTACTTATTCATTTGTCTTGGGTCAGGTCTCACTCTGTGGCCCAGGCTGGAGTACAGTGTTACAACTTGGCTCGCCGTGGCCGCAACCTGCTGGGCTCAGGCAGTCCTCCCACCTCAGCCTCTGGAGTAGCTGGGACCGCAGGCACGTGCCACCGTGCCTGGCTCATTTGTTTTTATTAATTATGGCTATTATTTTAACCGGACACACAGACTCCATGGGATTCGTGCTGCCGCCTCTTATTTGATCTTTGTAAGAACCTACAAGGTGCCGGCCTCCGTTCCCAAATCCCCTTCTTGGCCCGTGATGGCCGGTCCAGGCCTCCAGCCCTGACAGCCCTGGCCCAGTGTGGAGCAGGAAGGAGGTGGAGGCCCAGCATCTCCACAGTCAGCTCTTGCTTCCGTCCCATCAGCTAGACATGGACACGTGGGTTCGGGATGCTGCAACAGAGCCTGGGGGACGCGGTCCGCATGCCAATGACCTTGTGGCCGGCTAGGGATCAGGGGTTCTTTTATTAAAAAGCAGAGTTTCTTTTCAAAAGGCA
>NW_007234230.1:0-15435 GCF_000164805.1 Carlito syrichta | reverse complement strand
AAAAAATTAGCCAGGTGTGGTGGTGTGTGCCTGTAGTTCCAGTTACTTAGAAGGCTGAGGGGGAAGGATCACCTGAGCCCAGCAGGTTGAGGCTGCGGTGGCATGAGCATGCCACTGCGCTCCAGCCTGGCTGACAGAGTGAGACTCTGACTCAAAACACCCCCCCAAACAAAGATGTGAAACATTAAGGTTCTGGGCCTGGTATGGTGGCTCATACCTATAATCCCAACACTTTGGGAGGCTGAGGCAAGAGGACTGCCTGAGCTAAGAAGTTCCAGACCAGCCCGAGTAACACAGTGAGACCTTGTCCCTAGGGAGGAAAAAAAATCAAAAAATTAGCCAGGTGTGGTTGTACAAGCCTGTAGTCCCAGATACTCGGGAGGTTGAGGAGGGAAGATCACCTGAACCTGAAGTTCGAGCCTGCAGTGAGCCATGATTGCACCACTGCACTCCAGTCTGGGCAGCAGAGTAAGACCCCGACTCAAAAAATGATGAGTTAAGGATCTAGATATGGAAGTGTTATCCTAGAGTATCTGGGTGGACCCTACATGCAATAATCAGGTTATCTAAGAAGAAGAAGGCAGAAGAGGGGTAAAGACTTAGGCTTTGAGGACTGGAGTGGTCACGAGTCAGGGGACACCAGCAGCCCCTGGAAACTGGAAGAGGAGGGGAAAGGACCCTTCTCTGGTGCTCTGGAGGGAGCGCAGCCCTGCCGACGCTGTGACTGCAGCCCAGGGACACTGGTGTTGGGTTTCCAGCCCCAGAACTGTGGGCGAATCGATTTCTGTTGCTGGAAGCCACCAAGCTGGACAAGTGACTCAGAGTCTGGGCAAAGCCTCACAGCCCAGACAACCTCTATGTCCTCTGTGGTACCAGGTGCTCCCAAGGGAACTGCAATGGAGGAAACCCTTCCCACGTGTTAGGTCAGAGACCCCAGCCCTGAACACCTGTCCCCGGCCCGGCCCTGCGTCAGGCTGTGTCCCCAGACAGCCAGAGGGAGGCCGCGAGCTCACCAGGTGGTCCTAGCCCAGAGCCCAAGGATGCCACATCCAGTCACATCACCAGCCATTTCCCTGGTCCAGGGGCTGCAGTAGCAGGAAGTGAGCAAGGAGGAGGCACCTAATTGGAGAATGAGCTCACCGGGAGGGTTGTTTATTCCATCTGAGCCAGCAGCAGCAGCTTCCACTGTGTCCACTCGCCATCATGGCTCACTGTAGCCTCTAACTCCTGGGCTCAAGCAATTCTCCTGCCTCAGCCTCCTAAAAAGCTGAGGCTGCAGATGCACGCCACCACGCCTGGCTAATTTTAAAAATTACTTTCTGTAGAGATGGGGTCTCTCTATGTTGCCTCAGCTCATCTCGAGCCCCTGGCCTCAAGCAATCCTCCAGCCCCAGCCTCCCAAAGTACTGGGATTGCAGTTGAGCCCAACCTGCCTGTGCGTTTTCTGTCATATTCTAAACTTTGCCAGATTGTGTTCCCAGCTAATCAGCTGACAAGGCACCTGGAACCCTGGGAGGTGTCCTCACAGTCCTCTTCTCCCTCTGCTCAGTGCCATGTTCTGCAGATGTTCCATCCCGAGCATCTTTTGACATTCGTGGCCCTCCCCCTCATCTCGGTCAGGCCCCTCTGCCTCTCTCCTCCTCCTGGGTGTCTCCTGCTCCCACACTGGCCTCCTTCAAGCCTTCCTCTTGTGCTGTGGAGTCTTTTTCGCCAAGTAAAAATCATGTCCACGGTCATGGATTGAGTGGTGCCCCCCGCCCAGGCTTTGTGCCCACCCAGAGACTCAGTTCATTACCTTATTGAGAAATCGGGTCTTCCCAGATGTCATTAGTGAAGATGAGGTCATAGTGGACGAGGGTGGACCCTAAGCCAAATGACGGGTGTCCTTCTAAGACTGGAGGACACTCAGAGACACACGCAGCAAGAGGCCACGTGTGAATGGAGGCAGAGACTTGAGTCAGGCGTCCAAAGAACACCACAGTGGGTGCCACCAGAGGCCGGACAGGCAAGAAGGGGCCCCTCCTTCCCTAGAGAGGTCGGGGCAGTGTGGCCCTACCGACACCTTGACTTCTGACTTCTCACCTCCAGAAGGACTTGAGAATATATTTCTGTTGTTTTTTGCAGCCTCGGGAGACAAATGCAGCCTTTCTACCCCGTGTTGGCTTCACTCCCGCCGACGCAATCCGGGGCTCTTGACAACCACACAGTGCACCACCTTGGCTTCCAAACTCCTTCGAGGTCCCGCCCAGCCCACCAGCCCACCACCTCGTGTTCATTCTGCACCAGCCTCCTGACGAGTCCCCTGCTTTCCCCTCTCTCCCCCTCCACAGTCTTGCTGTTGTCCTCTCTGCCTGGAACCCTCCACTGAAAGGGGATCTCGGTGGGGGGAGACTGAAGCCGAATTCTGAGTGCCTCAGTTTCCCTTCCTGGACCCTGCAGAGGGAGGGTGAGACCTAGGAGAGAGTTCAGCTCCTGCCATCCACCTCTTTTTCCGGACCCTTCCATGTGCTTTCATTTTCTGAGTATCCAGCCCAGCGTCCTTTACTTCAAAAAGCGTGCCTGAAACACCAGCCATATATGGGTGTTTTTTTAGAGCATGTCTGTTTCAGCACCAAGCTCTGAACACGGCCCGCTGGGTCTCTTCCACCTGGCACCCCGACAGCCACATTCTGTGACTTCCAGGCTTCCCGTGTCTACTTGCTTCACCTTCTCACTGTGAAAGGCCCTTTGTTGCTCTCAGGAAGTGTCACAAAAACAATGAACGGCTAATTTCACTCGTCTCCCTGGGCTGGACTCAGACCAGGAGGGAGAGGAGTTGCGATCTCCAGCCTCCATGGGGGAGGAAGGGAAGAGCCACTATAATAAGGCCCATTCCTTCCACCAGAATATAGACTCAGGTTGGGCGCAGTGGCTCACGCCTGTCATCCCAGCACTTTGGGAGGTTGAGGCAAGAGGACTGCCTAAGCACAGAGATTGGAGATCAGCCTGGGCAACATGGTGAGGTCTCATCTCTACAATAAGTCAAAAAACTGACCAGGCATGGTGGTATGCACCTGTAGTCCCAGCCACTCGGAAGGCTGAGGCAGAAGGATCGCCTGAGCCCAGCAGGTCGAGGCTGCGGTGGCTATGATTGTGCCACTGTGCTCCAGCCTGGATGACAGAGTGAGATCTCAACTCAAAAAAAAAAAAAAGAGAAAAGAATATGGGCTCCATGAAGACCCAGGGCCTGGCTTGTCCGGCCCTGCACCCAGACCCCGCCCTCAGTGTTGAAAGAGTTCATCACAGTGGACCTCTCTTGTTCTGTGCCCAGCACTCACCCAACTTTCTCTGCGGTCCTTGGTCTTCTTGATGTGTTGACCCTCAATGTACCTTGTTCCTAATTATCTTGCTTAACTTATGGAGACGTTGAGAGCCTGCGCCCAGTAGACCATCCCGTTCCATAGGTTCGAGGTTAGGCACGTGACCCATCAGAGCCACTGACTCACTGGGAGACGGATGCTGGGCCCCTGGAAAGCTGTCTCTGTTTCCTTGTCCTGAAATTTTGAAGCCCATGTGGCCCTGCAGCTGCTGGCCGCCATCTCGTTCGACCAGAAAAGAGAGACCATCAGAGGGGAGAGAGGAACTTGGTCCTTTCTGTATAGGAGGATCTGGATCCAGCTCTCCCTAAAGCCAGATTCCGTTCACCCCCAGAGGATTATTCTGTACACAAGTCATTCATTCTTTTTTCTCTCTTTTTCTTTGTTTATTTTTTATTTTTTTTTATTTTTTGAGTTAGAGTCTCACTCTGTCGCCCAGACTGGAGTGCAGTGGCCGCTCCCGGCCACCGCAGCCTCGACCTGCTGGGCTCCAGCAATCCTTCCACCTCAGCCTTTCAAGTAGCTGGAACTACAGGCGCACGCTACCACGCCCGGCTCATTTTGATTTATTGTAGAGATGAGGTCTCGCCAAGTTGCCCAGGTGGGTCTCGAACTCGCGGGCTCAGGCAATCCACTCACCTCAGTCTCCCAAAGGCGTGTGATTACAGGCTCAGCCACCGAGCCCGGCACTCTGTTTTTCTTTAAATTAGGTTTTTGGAAACATGCAACCAAAATATCCTAATTCATGAATGAATGAATGAATGAATGAATGAACAGCTGGATGGATGCATGCATGGAGAGCTAAGTGCCAGTTCAAGCCATGGGACTCATCCGGTGCCTACCCACAGGCCCAGAACACAGTGCTTTGCTCAAAGACGGGGGGTGGCTCAAACCCTGCTCCAGAGACTTCAGAGTCAGCATCACCCAGATATCCACGGAGGCCTCCTGGCCCCAGAGATGACTCTGACCCTCCTATTTCCCATCCTGTGAAAGTCCAGGGATCCCCTTAAGATTTCTGAGAATCCCGACTCGGCTGACCTCGAAGGCCCCTCAGATGCTGAGCCCAACTCCCTGAATTAACATGGCAGGTGACCCTCTCTCTCTCTCACCCCACAAGGACCTGAGTGTGAAAAGCAGCCCCTCCCCGACTTCCAACCACTTCCCCTTCCTCAGTCCCCAAGACATTCACAGGGACACGGGGTGGAAGGGAGAGGTGGGCTTCTAGGCTTACAGCTCAGCCCACAGACAGCTTCTGACTGACCTTAAGACATCCTTGTCTGGAAAGACCTTCAGCTGTGCCAGCCCCTGGAGTTTGTCACTGACTTCTCTATCCCTCATGGTTCCCTGCCTTGTGCTAAGTTCCAGTTATTACTGCTGCCACTTAGAGAGCCCTATCGATAATAGACCAAATATTGTTCTGGGCCCATGTTGCAGATGGAGAAACTGAGGCTCACAGAAATCAAAGAACTTGCCCAAGATCACACAGCTTGTGGGCAGAAGATCTCAAACCCTAAAGCCCAGAATCCATCTTTCCAGTTGAAAGACAAGTCCTCATGTGGCAACTTCTTGGGGGAGGACTGGGCAGATCTTTCCTGAGGCCACACTGCCCAAGGGAACTGTCTGCCACGCTGGAAGCATTCTCCAGCTTCAGGCCAAGGGAGTGGGCATGGTGGCTGTTCAGCACTTGCCATGTGGCCAGGGGGACTGAGGATCTGAACATGTTAAAGGTCATTTTAATTCATTTAAATTTAGATTTCAATGACCACACATGGATAGTGGTCACCAAATTGGGTAATTACACTGAATATTGATCTGAGTGAAGACTGAGCTTTGGACCCAGCCTAGTGTTCATGCCTATAATCCAGAGGCCGAGGCAGGAAAATCATTTGAGCCCAGGTTCAAGACCAGCCTGGACAACATAGTGAGAATTCATCTCTCCAAAAATTACCAAAATTATCTGGGCATGGTGGTACATGCCGGTAGTCCCAGCTACTTGGGAGGCTGAGACGGTCCAGAATGTCAAGGCTGCAGTGAGCCAGGATCAGGCTACCGCACTCCAGCCTGGGCGACAGCGTGAGATTCCCCACCCCCCAAAAAGACTGAGCTTTGCACAGGGAAGAGGGAAACCTTAAGAGTCTTGAAGAAGGGTTTTCCCAGCCTTTTGGCACATCAGCCACAGTGGAGTGATGGCAGCTCTCTGGAGCCTCATTCCGCAGGCCTCCTCCCAGTCTCCCCTCCACTCCCAGAGGGAGCCGAGCCCTGGCCTGCCGTGCCTAGACTGAGCCCTCTGCCTAGGGGAGTCTCCGTCCTCTCTCTCCCATTGGCCTGGCTGACTCCGATTCATCCTGGAGGTCTCCGCTGACATGTGACCCCCACCTGCAGGCTGTCCCTGACACTGGGGGGAGAGTCCCCAGGGCACAGCACCCTCTCTTTGTAGCACTCGACACACTCATCACATGAGCCACCTCTTCGTCTCTCCTTGAGGACAGGCACCGGTCTGCCTCATCCGTCTCTATCCTAAGAGCATGAGATTCAGTAGATGCTCCGTAAACAGTTGTCTAAACAATGAATCAGTCATTTGAGCTAAAAAGTGGAAATACCACAAGTTAAATTCTATATGGCTCCTCTCAGACCTAGGATCATGGGAGGATGGAGGTTTTCTTTAAAGGGCCAGGTAGGAAGTATTTTAGGCTTTGGGGACCATACAGTGCCAGTCATCACTACTCAACTCTGCCATTGTAGTGACAGGCAGCCATAAGCAATATATAAATGAACAGGCATTGGCCGGGTGCCGTGGCTCACTCCTGTAATCCCAATTGAGGTGGAATAATCACTTGAGGCCAGGAGTTCAAGACCAGCCTGGGCAACACGGCAAGATCCCATCTCAACAACAACAAAAGAATTAAATTTTTTTTTTTTTAAAGACTGGGCTTGATGGCTCAGCCTGTAATCCCAGCAATTTGGGAGTCCGAGGCAAGTGGATTGCCTGAGCCTGCAGGTTTGAGACCAGCCCGGGCAACTTGGTGAGACCTCATCTCTACAATAAATCAAAAATTAGCTGGTTGTGGTAGCATGCACCTGTAGTTCCAGCTACTTGGAAGGCTGAGGCAGAAGGATCTACAGAGCCCAGCAGGTCAATGCTGGGGTGGTGGTGAGCGTGCCACTGCACTCCAGCCTGGGTATCAGAGTGAGACTCCGACTCAAAAAAAAAAAATGAGCAGGCAAGGCCATGTTCCAATGAAACTTTATTTAGAGAAACAAGTGCCCGGCCACAGGTAGTAATTCGCCAAACTCTGCTATATACCTGAATGGAGCTATCGAGTGCAGGGCAGTGAGGTCAGGCCAATGGGGAAACCTCAAAGGCTCAAGTGTCCTGAGGGCGAATGGCCAAGTTTCTTGTCCTCCCTGCCCCTTCACTGATGGGAAGCAAAGGATGACTTCCTGCGGTGACACTCTCTGGCCCGACTCTGGGGAAGCCGCACAACCCTGAGGAAGGCAGAGCCTAAGCCTAGGTCCCCGGGTTTGAGACTCTGGCCAGGGCACTGAACCAAATCCTGTAGCTGGGGAATTCATGCCTACAATGGGACCCATTGACAGAGAACAAGAGCAGTGTTGAAAGCTGGTGCGTTTCTTGTCATACTTCGCCAAGGGGATGTGGTGAGCTAGGCTCTCTCCACATCCTGATGTTGCTGAAAATCTGGCACAGAGAGGCCTTCCTGCCCTCCAGAGAGCCCCCCAGAGCAGCTCCTGGGTCAGAGAGATCCCTCGGAAGCCCACACCGCCCCCTTTTCTGGCTGCTGGAGCCATGAGCTGGTGTCCTCCAACCCTGGGAGACCCACAGCCACGTCGCCAGCCGTCAGCGGCTCTGCTGGCTTCTCTGGGCTGTGGCTACCCACGTGGAAGATGCAGAACGTCTTTTCATGCTTCCTTGGAAAGGGTGTACTCTGCAGCTGTTTGTTTAACTGGCACGTTGGGCTTGGTGTTGGGCAAAGGGACTTTCTCTTTCATGAAGGCAGCCCTTTGTTCTACAGGTATTCCAGAGTGTAGCTTCCATTGTGGCCCCAAACGCATCTGCCCTGGGGGAGGGAGAGGCAGCGGGGGCGGGTGGGCTCTGGAGACCCTGGCGGGCAGGCTCTGGAGACCCTGGAATTCATTGTGACCCCACACTCACCCACCACAATCACAGAGCTACACAAAGGGGGCCCTCAGTTTTTCCAGAGCAAGAACATGGTCTGATGCAGGGGACTCCCCAAAATGGGTGACAGCACCATTCCATGGGCCCATGCAGAGGCCACGGGGTCTGTGGGCACACCTCACTTACTGCCTCAGAGCCTTGGCTCTGCCATGTTGAAAACTTGGACAGACACCTTCACCTCCCAGAGCTCCATCCTCTCCATTCAACAGAAGAAAAAATTAACGCTGGTGGACGCTTTGGGAAAAAATTGTGTGCCAAGTACCTGGCACATAGGGGACGCCTAGTAAATGGGGCTGTTGCTATTCTAAGGGCCTCGGGTTGTCTTTGCTGCTTGGTGGGCCAGTTTAATTCTCCCAGAATGGCTGTCTCCCTGCGGCTGAGCCCTGGTCCCATGTGGTCCAGTTTCACAGTCATATGGTGTCAGGACCAGAGATTTGAGACATCCCAGAGAAGGGCTCTGATTGGCTGAGCAAGGGCCTGGACCAACCACCATGGCTACAGCAATGGGTGCAACTTGGTCCCTGACCACAGCCAGGCTCAAGGGGAGAATGAACACAGTGACTGGCCACTCCTACCAGAACCACAGGGATGAGTTTCCCCAAAGGATGGCAGTGTGGGTGATTCGAGGAAGATCTAGCAAAATACATCAGTACCCACTACACACTCCTCTGGTGGGCACTTCATCGAGAAGCACTGCCCAGTGGGATTGAGGCAGCCGTCCTCTGAGAACGTCAGGTAAAGCCCAGGGACAAACACAGAACTCCACATCTGCCAGGAAGCTGCCAGCCATGGTAACTATCCAAGCGGCACCAGGCTCTGACCACGCAACAGCCAGCAGGGCTAGGAGGGTGTCTGTAACACTGCAGACCCAGGCCACTGAGGATGCTGAGAACTCGGAGGAGTCTGGTGCTTCCAGGGGAGTTGATATTTGTGAAATATATGTGAAAAAGGAAGAAAATGAAAAGTGTTAAAGAGCATTCTAGGATATGATCCGCTTAGAAATCCTCGTTTGGACCTGAAGACACTGAGAGATGAACAGTCATTAACAGTGCAAGCCCCTACGTCAGAAAGGCCAGGGTTTGAGTTCAAGTTCTGCCTTCATTCACTCATTCGTTCAAAAATAGGTCTTGGCGCCTACTATGTGTTTGGCACTGAGGAGACATGATATGAGTGACACAGGCATGGCCGTACCTTTAAGTTGTGACA
Source organism: Carlito syrichta (assembly GCF_000164805.1). Taxonomy (NCBI): domain Eukaryota; kingdom Metazoa; phylum Chordata; class Mammalia; order Primates; family Tarsiidae; genus Carlito; species Carlito syrichta. The sequence continues at coordinate 6,678 of NW_007234230.1, read as the reverse complement.
AGCTAGCCAGGCAGGAGGTTTTTCAACACATAAAGATACAGTTCATATATAATTACAAAATACAATTGGCACGATGAAGAAAAGGGGGGTCTGGACAGGGTGGGAGTTTGCAGAGAGACCTCTGGGAAGGTCAGGGAAGTCTTTTCTGAAGACCTGTCCTTCAGGCTGAATGTGACCGGCTCTTATCAGCCAAACGGCTGTAAAGAACATTCCAGCAGAGGGAATGGCAGGCATCGTGGCCCTTCCAGTCTCCAGTCACTGTGAGGAACAGAAAAAACAAGATGACTGCAATCCCAAGGAGATTTTTTTTTTTTTTTAGTTGGCGTCTCACTCTGTCGCCCAGGCTGGAGTGCAGTGGCACGATCACGGCCACCTCAGCGTCGACCTGCTGGGCTCCAGCGATTCTTCCACCTCAACCTTCCAAGTAACTGGAACTACAGTAACACACTACCATGCCTGGCTAATTTTTTGATTTATTGTAGAGATGAGATCTCGCCAAGTTGCCCAGGCTGGTCTCAAACCCATGGGCTTAGGCAATCCCCTCACCTATGCCTCCCAAAGTGCTGGGATTACAGGCTTGAGCCACCTCACACAGTCCCCCCTTTTTTTTGAGCTGGAGTCTCACTCTATCACCCAGGCTGGAGTGCATCCTCGACCTGCTTGGCTCAGGTGATCCTTCCATCTCAGCTTTCCAAGGAGCTGGAACTACAGGTGCCCGCCCCCATGCCCAGCTAACTTTTCGATCTTCTGTAGAGATGAGGGCTCACCAAGTTGTCCAGGCTGGTCCCGAAACCCCTGGTCTCAGGCAATCCTTGCTTGGACTGGGATTTTCCAGGAGCTGGGGTTGCCACAGAACTGGCTTGTGATTGATAGGGTGGGACTGCACAGGTTTGGATGGCCCCACACTCCCCTGGGGGAGCTATGATTCTTCCCCCATTCAATGCAGGGATGTGGGACCAGGTACTTGACCCCAACTAAGCCAACAGTCGCACCAAATTCCCCTCCACAGTGATTAGGGCAAGACATGGGCACATGCCTCAAGAAGGGCCAATCAGAATCCTTAGAAATGTGATATGTACGATGCCAGAGAGGGAGGGATCTTCTTCTTTAGAATTGAGAGCTGCAGAGGACCCTCCTTCCCAAGAATGAGAATGGCGCCCAACTGTCAGAGAAAGCGGGAGAGTCTCAGAGCTATAGAGGCAGACGTCATTTGGGTCCTTGATCCTGCTGAAGGCAGAAATACCTCTGGGTCTTTCTAGTTCCATGAGATGATCTTTATCCTTTTTTTTTCCAAGTGAATCTGAATTTAGTTTCTGTCCTTTGAAATTCAGATGTATATCAGAATTCAGAATGCTCCAGATTGTAAGATAATACATTGCATATTCTATATAGTAGATGACATCCCGTGAGGTCTAGGAGACACCTCCCCCCTACCCCAGAGCAAATATGTTGCTATTTCTAAGCAGAGCATATGAATACTCATGCCTGTTGGGGGAAATACAGACCATAAAAGAGCCTCATGTCAGGTTTTCCAAATGAATTTACACCAAACATTTTTTTAAGCTTTTCAGTTTTCATCGTGTTTTAGATTTTGCATTTGTAGGTTAAAAGGAGGAAATGAAATGCAACAGACATTCACTGGACACCTGCTCATGGAGTGGACGCTGTGCCATGTGCTTTCCACAGACAACCTTCCAAGCCTTTACCCAGAAACTGGACCTTGGAAAGCTCAAGTGACTTTTTGCCGAGGTCACGCAACACTAAGCCCCAGGTCTGTGACCTAAACCTAGGTTTCACACCAAAGTCTGTGCTTTTCTGTTACCCCGGTATTTCACAAAATCCAGTCTACAGTGGATTTTCCACTAGCCTGCAGCCAAATGAGAAAAATAGGGGGGAAATAAACTTTTTCAATAAAGTTAAACTTAAGGATGAACTTTTATTTTGAGATTGCCTACACACTCAACAAGTATTTAAATGTCCTCTCCAATGAGAATGAGGCTCTTTTTTTTTTCTTTTTTGAGTTGGAGTCTCACTCTGTCACCCAGACTGGAGTGCAGGCACGCGCTACCACGCCCGGCAAATTTTTGATTTATTGTAGAGACAAGGTCTCACCGAGTTGCCTAGGCTGGTCTCAAACCCTGGGCTCAGGAAATCCTCTTGCCTTGGCCTCCCAAAGTGCTGGGATTACAGGTGTGAGCCACCGCTCCCAGCCCAAAATATATTTACACCAAAAATTGGTGAGAAAATATTACTGGCCTATAAAGTCCAGCAATCCAGGAGGCTTCGACTCCATGGGGCTGATACAGCATCTCTCACTAGGACATGGGACTTTGTGGTAGCTACAAGCAAAGCCTTGGTTCCAGGTCTCTGCCACGTGTGGTCCTGATCAGAGATGAATGGGAAATGCAGCATTTGAACTCAAGCCAGCCTGAATCCTGTTACAGGGCTCACTGAAGGCAGCTTCTCACAGCCGGACCTGCTTGTTCATGTCTATAATCCCATCACTTCGGGAGGCAGAAGCGAGAGGATCGCCTGAGCTCAACATTTGAGACCAGCCTGGGCTACTTGGCGAGACCTCATCTCTACAATAAATCAAAAAAATTAGCCAGGCATGGTGGCATGCTCCTGTAGCTCCAGCTACTTGGAAGGCTGAGGTGGAGGGATTGCCTGAGCCCAGCAGGTTGAGGCCATGGTGGCCATGAGTGTGCCACTGAACGTCAGCTTGGGCAACAGAGTGAGACTCTCACTCAAAAAAAAGAGAATTGTCTTGAGTATGACCTGGGATGAAATCTGTAAAAGCTCCCAGCACAGTGCCTGATGGCAAACATGTGGGGTAAAGGCTCGTTTCTCTCTGAAATCTGATGTATAGGGTTGTCTTCATAAGAAAACCTCTCGGGTTAGCTGGGAGTCTGTTTGTGGTCTCTTCCAATAGAGACTTTTTTTTTTTTTTTTTTGAGTAGGAGTCTCCATTCTGTCGCCCAGGCTACCGCAGTCTCGACCTGCTGAGTTCAGGTGATCCTTCTGTCTCAGACTTCCAAGTAACTGGAACTACAGGCGCATGCCACCATGCCTGGCTAATTTTTTTATTTATTGTAGCGACGAGGTCTTGCCAGTTGCTCAGGCTGGTCTCAAACCCCTGGGTCAGGCAATCCTCTCGCCTCTGCCTCCCAAAGTGCTGGGATTTATAGGCATGAGCCACTGTGCCCAGCCAGAAACTTTTTTTGTTTGTTTGTTTGAGTTGGAGTCTTACTCTGTCACTCAGACTGGAGTGTAGTGGCCGCTCCCAGCCACTGCAGCCTCAACGTGCTGGGCTCTGGCGATCCATCCACCTCAGCCTTCTGAGTAGCCGGAACTACAGGCGCGTGCTACCACGCCTGGCCAATTTTTGATTTATTGTAGAGATGAGGTCTCACCAAGTTGCCTAGGCGAACCCGCGGGCTCAGGCAATCCACTCACCTCGGCCTCCCAAAGTGCTGGGATTACAAACTGAGCCATCGAGCCCAGCCAACTTTTTAAAAATAAAGACTTAATCAAACTCACAGTGAGACACCAATCAATGCCCACCGGGAAAGGCAGGACTAGAGAGAACAGCATCCTTTGCACGTGAGTGTGTGGAGCAACCAGGGACCACGCACGGCTGGAATGGAGATGGCACATCCACTCCGGAAAGCTGCTCACCAGGACCTGCTGGAGTGAGCTGTGTGGATGCCTCTTGATCCAGCAATTCCACAATTCCAGAAGTGAGCATGTGTGTCCACCAAACAGTAGAAACACAAATATTCCTGGCAGCTTTTTACATAATAGCCCCAAATTGGAAACAAAGCATATGTCCATCAACGATAGAAATAAATGGGGCCAGGCGCAGTGGCTCACACTAATCCCAGGATTTGGGGAGGCCAACGTGGAAGGATCACTTGAGGCCAGGAGTTTGAGACCAGCCTGGGCAACATAGCAAGACCTCATCTCTGCAAAATATTTCAATTAGCCAGTCATGGTGGCCCATGACTATAATCCTGTAATCCCAGCATTTTGGGAGGCTGAGGCAGGAGGATTGCTTCAGCCCAGCAATTCGAGACCAGCCTGGGCAACATAGCGAGACCTTGTCTCTTTAAAAAAAAAAATAAAAATAAGTCTTTGGTGGAGAAAGAAGATGAGAGCAGTCAGTGATATAAACAGAGCTACATTTTGAAAGTTTCCTCTGGTGGCAGTGTGGAAAATGAAAGGTTATTAATAATAATTATTACAATTTTTTCAGTTGGAGTCTTACTCTGTCGCCCAGGCTGGAGTGCAGTGGCACACTCCCGGCCACCGCAGCCTCGACCTGCTAGGCTCAGGCGATCCTTCCACCTCAGTCTTACAAGAAGCTGGAACCACAGGTGTGCACTACCCTACCTGGCTAATTTGTTGTGTAGAGATGAGGTCTTGCCAAGTTGTTCAGGCTGGTCTTGAACCCCTGGGCTCAGGCAATCCTCTTGCCTTGGCCTCCCAAAGTGCTGGGAGGATAGGCATGAGCCACCACGTCCGCCCAATGTAATTATGATGAAGATAGGAGCTGCCTCTTCCTGAGCACCTACTAGTGCTGAGCACTGATCAAGCACCTCAGGAACACTGGACGCCCATAAGAGCCTCATTGCACAGACGAATTAAGTTGGGGGCTTGGGGGTAAATCATTAACCTAAAATCGCTCAGCTGAAAAGCAACAGGCTTGGGGCTGCACCTGGGTCCCTGGCTCCAGAACCCACGATGTTCTAGACAGCAGCCTCTTCCTCCCCTCCCGGGCCCCTGGCAGAGACAGGCCTCCATCTGGCCGGGCGCGGCTCAGAGACGCACGCTCCATCCTCCCCTGGACCGAAACGGCAGGTCCCTGGGAAGCATCAAGCCTCCCAGCCCCAAACTGTTTGGATGTTGAATCTCTCCCCGGCCAATGACATGAAGACGACGTGACGAATCGTGCCTGCCGCATGGAATTACGCTGGAAAGTAAACAGGTGCAAATCCATGCCGGGTCACTTGGGGCTTCCCTTTCATCCTGTCCGCGTTGTCAAAGGCGCTGCATTAGCACCACATTTTTTTGCAGACGCAAAGAGGAGAATGGTGCGGTGGCGCCCAGAAAGTGTTCCTGGTCCCCACGGGGCCTCTCTCCCCCACCTCTTTTCTTTCATTCCTGCAGGGGGAGAGACGGGCCCCCAGCACCTACCCAAAGCTCCCTGGATGGCAGCTCAGTGAGAAACGCTTCTTTGGGCAATGGCCCTGAGCACCAACTTCCGGAGGGATGTGGGAGCCTTTCCTCAGATGAGATGAACTCAGGAGAAAGGAGGAGGAGAAGCACTGGGGATGGCTGCCACGTGCCCATGCTCGCCTCTTCTGGTAACAGCCCCTGGATTTGCCTTTGGGGAACCCTGTCTCCATCACTTTCAGTCCTCACCCTCCCACCCCAAGGGACCCATGACCTCACGTGGCCAATCACACATTCTCTTCCAGGCTTAGGGAATCCCCGCAGCCATTGGTTCAGGCACAGGCACCTGCCCAAGTCAGCTCAACCCCAAGCCCTCAAAGAGAATTTTGTTGGGAGGAAGGACATCCCTTTCCACTGGGACTGCTAACTCAGAGGGTCTACTCAGACCGACTAGCGGTCACCTCAAAAGACAATCAGCGTGACAGCAAGGTCAACAGAGAAGAAAGTAGAGTCCAGAAGGTAGAGCCATGTCTTGACAAAAATTGTGTGAACCCTTAGATCCATCTGTGCCTGAAGCTTGTATCTGCTTGGACTTTTCACACACACAAGCCAATCAACTCCACTTTTTGCTTAAACTACTCTGAGCTGGGGTTTCTGACACACAACCAAAGAAAACTTAACTCAGTTCTGCAAGTAACCGCTGCACGCCCTGTATGGGTCCCTAGCGTGAAGGGATGATGGGGGGGGATATCCTTTTCTGTTACCTGCACTGGGTAATAGACAGTATTGCAGACAGAAGAGAAAGAGTGACAGAAAGCTGATTCACATGTGCTTAAGAAACAATGGATCTTTATAGGCTCATCTAGCAACAATGTCGATGTCAGGAATGGCTGAATCCAGGTGCTCCATGAAGCCTTCAGGATTCTCCCTCACTTCCTCTCTCTCTCTTTCACTTTCTCGTGCTCTCAAGTGCACTCTCTCACTCTCTTGCTGTTATGTATCACTCTCTCCATCCATCCGTCCACAATCACATTCAAGTGATTCTCAAGTGCAACCATGTGTCCCATAATGATGGTTCAGTCAACAACGGACCACATACACGATGCCAGTCCCATAAGATTGCCACAGAGCTGAAAAACTATCACCTAGTGACATCATAACTGTCATAGTGTTGTAGTGCAATGTGTTACTCCTGCGTTTATGTTGATGCTGGTGTAAACAAATCAATGGCACTGCCCGTCATAGAAAAGCCTAGCACATACAACTATGTACAGTATACAATACTTGGTAAGGACAACACATGACTATGCTACTGGTTTATGCATTTGTTATACTATATTTTTATTGTAATTTTAGAATGTACTCCTGCTTATTAAAAAAAATCTGACCAGGCCCGGTGACTCACACCTCTAATTCCAGCACTTTGGGAGGCCAAGGTGAGAAGATTGTCTGAGCCCAGGGGTTCAAGACCAGCCTGGGCAACTTGGTGAGACCTCGTCTCTA
>NW_007234229.1:0-10146 GCF_000164805.1 Carlito syrichta | reverse complement strand
CCTTTTTTTTTTTTTTTTTTTTTTTTTTTTTTTTTTTTTACTGATGTGACATCCCTTACCTAGGATGTCTTTAAAGTCACAGGCCTGGCTAATAACTACTCCACTCTGCAAAAGCATCACTTTATCATACCAATGAAGGCTACTTTCCCCTGTGCTTGCTAGGTGTCTGAGATTACTTTTGTCATGATACTTGTTATCCTGTATTAAAATTGTTGGTTTACACTTACAAAAAACTTCGTCAAATGCTTTAAAAATATTGGGTATGATTGATAAATCTAGATGTAGATACTTGAAAATTTCACAAGGAAAAGTCTAAATATCTAACTCTTCTTTGGAAAACCTGACACTACTCATGTACTCTCTCACTAGCTCAAACTTCCTGGAAACAGAAGAAGCTTTAAATGTTTATTGCAGACATGGTTGAATGGAAATCTAAGTCATACCAATCATTATACCAGCATAAAAAACAAATACAATCACTTCCTTTCAACTTTTCCAATGAATCACTTAACACTCATTTGCTCTACTTAGCAAAGTATTTAAGGTCTCTTTCTAGGTCTCCTCAATTCTTTGTTCTATTAGACTCTTACTCTGTCCAAAGGAGACAATACTGCATACAAATATTAGGAAGACAGAGTCTTGGAAAGTCCATTAATCAATCCAGAACCCCAGAGGAATTTGAGTAAAAGACTTTGTGGTATAGATTCCAGTGAGCAACTGAAGCTGTGTCCTTGACTGGGGATTGTGATGAAAGTGTTCAGAAAAATTCCAGAGTCAATATCTACTTGGGTAAATCCAGTCTGCTACTTGAAGCCCTGAGAGTCTTGTACTATGCTTGGCTATATCCTTTTCCCCCCGCCCCCAGTGATTTCTTCTTGAGAAGAACGGGGGTTGCCAATGTCTTTTATTGCTGGCACACCTTGGTTAGAATCACCAAGTCCACTCTTAAAAGTTCCTCTTAACCTTGCATCTCAATGAGCCAGGAGTGTGATTTCAGTCTTGTTCTCTCTGGAAAGCCTGAAGTCTTTAGGTAATTTGGTCCATGCCAATTCCAGATTCATGTTTCTAACACTTCTAAGGGAGGCAAGTTTCACTAACCCACAAGATAATCTATTATAACCTTGCCATACAACAAAAGATGTCTTCCTATGTGCCTTGCATTTACCTAGGAAATGTGATGGAAGTGATTCTTTTTATAAAAAAATAAAAGTTCATCTTCAGTTATAGGCATAGAAATATCTGGCACAATTTAGAAGATAATTTTGCCTCACCTGATCCCCAATATTTCCCTTAGACCTGGGTGATTCGACCCCTCATTTTGCATCACACAAAAAAGTTACTTGAATTAAAATACATGGTTCCTGCTATTACTGGGGATCCAGTGCTCAGAATGGGCTCAGTGTGATCCACAGTCTTTAGTCTTCTGCTCTCAAGACTAAAACTGTTCAGGATTTGGAAAACGCTTCTTCTCAATATCTTGCCCAATGGGTCTTCTGTAAGCCACGTGCATTGCTGCCAAGTCAAAGACAGACACACTGCTTTGCAGAGCAGGGTAGATTTCAGTGGAAAGAAGAACTTAAGAAAGAGACGAATGAACATGCCAATCTCTCCTCTCAAAGAGTGTGAGTGCAATATGTTCGTGAATAACAAAGTATTTCTTTTCCTCACTACTGGAACACTAGTGCCAAGTGTTAGTCTTCTTGTGTTTCTAGGTGTTCCAATTTGTAGTTCCGCTGACACTCATGGATTCAAGAGATATTTCAACAGTTGCACATGAGTGACTGAGGGACATTTTGAAGTACTAACAATGTACCGCTAAATTTGTATAAACGTAGGCCTAGGTGTAATATACATAAAAGGGCAATGCTAATTCTTTATATGGAAGACTAGAAAAACTTTAATGCTAGTTTAAATAGAGTTTGCAATTTTGTTTTATAAACACATTCATAATGATGTTAATTTTTAAAATATTTTGAAATTTTAGCTTTATTTAAGCATTTTAATGTATATTAATTATAATTTTATTTTGCCTTTTAGTTTTACTAGATATATTTTGAAAATTTCAAAGGAAAAACAACTTTGAAAAGATACAAAAATTCAGTTTTAAATTTTTTATATCTCTTTAATTTACATTTCAATAAAATATATTAAAACTTTTAAATACTTTAATGCAATTGCATTTAAATTTTAATTAGTTAGGAAAGGACTGCCAAAATAGAATGTTGAGTATGTGGAAATATTAATTATAACAACATAATTAGTAAATTTTGCTGAAATATAGACAATAAAAATAAATTTTATGAAATGATAAATCATAAGTTCTTTATTATTTTTCATTTATTACTAATCTAAATATTACTAGTTCACTCACAGAACATGCAGTCTTGTGCAATAATAATAGAATTCAGCTACTCTGGTATTTTGCTGATTTCAGTCACATATCTATTATACCTTGATATCTATTTTGTTTATCTAAATAAATATATATAATCTATCTATCTATCTATCCAGAGAGGATGACAAAACATGTTTTTGTTAAATTTACTTTAAAAATTGTTTTATCTTAATTTCAGAGGGTAAACACGTATGTTTGTTCCATAGACATATTGTGTAGTGGTGGAGATTGGGTCTCAGGTGGCCCATTCCCCAGATAATGAACATTTTACCCCATAGACAATTTCCGAACCCTAACCCGCCTTCCCACCTTCTCCCTTATTAGTGCCCCTAGTATCTATGATTTCTATCTTTGTGACCATTTAGCCATCACATGAGTGAGGACATGCGATCAAAACATGTTTTATTACCAGTTCTTTAACATAATTTATAACCACTAAGTACTAAAAGTTTTAAGTGGTATGTGGACCTCAGTTTGGACTCTTGCCCAGGTTCCCATGACTTTTTGGTGTGTGCCAGCTGACACTCATTACTTGAACAAGTAGTAGTAATGATGAGGAGAAGAATTTCTTCAGAGAGAGGAAGAGTTGGAGACAGTTGAAATGGGAGCGACCACATGTACCTAAGCAAGCAACGTTAAAAACAAAAGGCCTATGCCAAGGCGAAAGGATTGCCTGAGACCGTGGGTTTGAGACCAGCCCGGGCAACTTTGGCAAGACCTCATCTCTAGGATAAAAATAAAAAAATTAGCCAGGCATGATAGCACGCACCTATAGTTCCAACTGGAAGGCTGAGGCGGAAGGATCACCAGAGCCCAGCAGGTCCACGCTGGGGTGGCTGTGCACTCCAGCCGGGACAATGGAGTGAGACTCCCACACACACACAAAAAGGCCTACTTGGAGACCAGAACTGAGCTAGGATGAACCTGAGAGGTGCAACTGGAAAGATGGCTAGGGGTGAAGCTTGGTGAGGCACTCTCAACTCTGCTTTGGGATTTTACCTGAATGCAGAAGGGACAGTTACCCCCATGATAAGTTTTAGTCTGTAGAGCAACATGGACAGCCTAACTGCTTCACAGGAATCTCTTGGACAGGAGCAGGAAGCTGACTCAGAGGGGATTAAGGCTGGAAGCATGGAGAGTAGGTAGAAAATTATAGTTATAATTCAAAAGAGAAGAGATGCAATCCCCAACTAAAGTAAGCAATTAAACAGAGGCAAGGAGGGCAGAGGGGAGACTGGATTTTAGCAGTGTTTCTACACAACTTGAATGACCAGTTCAGACCTTGGTGCTCCAGGACCACAGCAGTGGGGGTATTAATATTCCACTTACTTTTGAAAATTTTACTTGCTTTTGGACTTTTTCATTACCGCATAGGATGTATGTGTCTCATTATGGTGGATAGTGGTTGGGTGATGACTAAGGTGACCTTCTGTAGGGCAAAACATACATCTGAAACAACTATTCTCTTCCCTCTAGGAGGTAGAGACCCTGCCGTTGTGTTTCTGAAGACTGATCATTCAGGCCCCAAAGGAAGTGAGAACAAGCTGAAATATTTATACTTTTTACTCCTAATGATTTGGGTTTTAGTTTTAATGGTTATTGAGGCTATTCATTCAAGGATCTTTAAAGGCCATATTCAAACAAAGTTGGGTTCATGGACCCTCAGTGCAGCAACAGAGACTACCTACCTTGGAGAACTATGGGCCATCTCAGGAAGAGTGGTAAGATGGATTTTCATGTTTATTTTTCTTGATCAGACTTTATTGCTCTGTTGTGGTTCATTGAATTCATTCAATAAACATTTTTTGAGCATTATTATGTACCAGCCTTTGTGACTGGTTAGATGAGCATATTTCAGTTTCTGTCCTAGAGGTATTCACAAATCATTCATTACCTAGTAACATGGGAAATGTTTTGTAGTTGGGCTTCCTCCTCTTCAATGATTTCCTTACAAGCCATACTTGTACTGCCTTCCTATGAAAAAGACTACAACAACATCTTTCAACAAAGAGCTGATCACAGCACTTTACTCTTTTGGCCACTGTAACTGGTGTCCCAGGTTGGCACAGGACCCAAGCTTGGCCAGTTTCCTCTGGCTTGAAGCTGGTAAAGAAAAGAAGATGATTTTTTGTAAGATTTGAGCTTATGCAAGGTGTTTTTGGAGAGTATTCAAGGAAGCAGGTATATACTGTGGATAAGGCGTTTCAGAAAGCAGGGGATAATCTATGATTGGTTATCTTAATGAATTTTATCTAGAAGCAGGAGAAAAAATGGAGTGAGGCTATAAGTTTTAGTTCATAAAGAGTTTCCTGGGGAAAAAGGTTGCTTAGCCATTTTTGTGCTTTGCACAGTGAGCCTGTCTTTTTTCTGTGTTCTGATGTGATCCCAACTGGCCTTGGTTTAATCTTGCTTCATCTCTTTGTCTGAAGGTGCTGGTCCATGAGATTGATAATGCTCAAATGGAAAACACTGAAGGTGCCTGTGAGTTCCACCCAGCAGCTGGCCGATAGGGGCTGCTTTTTCTTTCTCCTGCCCACTTTGTGAGATATGGGAAGGGAGATAAGGGCTTTCATATTGGATAATGAAGGGGTAGGGGATGGAAGGCCTAAAGTGAGAAAGAGAGATAGGTAATCTGCACCCCAGATAAAAGGGTTGTCCACATTTGGGGCCACTGTCCAAGCAGCTACAGAGGCCTTGCTCAAATCCTCAGCAACTGTTGAGTCAGTTCTTGCCAATGATTCACTGATGCATCACCTGACTAGACACTGCATTTCATGAACTTAGAGATAGTAAGAACCAGCTGGCTTTGTGGGGGGGATGATGTGGGGCTGAACAGGCCACCCATACTACCAGCCTTTGTTTCACCCCAGATTCTGAAGCCAGACTGCTAATTGGTTTTGAATCCTGTCTCTACCACTCACTTCCTAGCATTGCCCATCTATGTTCTGTTTCCTCCTCTAACAATAGTGTACACTTTGTGGGATTATTGTAAGGATTTAAGGAATTCATACATGGGAAAATCCTAGAACAGTGCCTGAGGCATCTTTATGTGTTATTATAGTCTTCCACAGAGCACCCCAAACCCCTAACCACATATACACACATTCCCCACAAAACCTATCTCTTCCATTGGTCTATTGTTTGATATAAAATGCTATCCTTTGGGGGTATTTTGTGTTTCAAGGTATGGCAAGGGTTTAAGCTACAGGACCAAATTTCCAGCCGTATAATTCAACGTTAGTTGGTCCACAGTACAGACATTCGCTTCAGCGTGGCAGGTGAATGTCCAAAGATCTTGGACTGCACTTTGCTGTGCATGGGAAAGTAGGTAAGAGTCCATTCTGAAGAATGGTGAACTTGACCTTAGTGGTTAGACAAACCTTGCCAGAGCTTCTAGGGCAGGTTGTGATGAGTGGACAAGTCTGTTACATAGTAGTTGTATAGCAAGCATGGCACAGAGCCTGAATCTGGGTGAGGTATCGGAGTGAATCCTTCCAGTCCTCCAGGCCCTAACCGTGGCTGCCCAGAAGGCAAGAGTCATGGGTCCACATGGAAAAAAACACACTGCTGAGCACAGTGGGTCAGAAGTGTCATTTTCCCAGGCTTTCTTCTTTCAAAAGTGCACTTTCACACACAATCGACCTCAAATAAGGTCTATAAAACTACCATGATTTTCCCATTTTAAGAAGGGTCAGCTTCCAATTACAAGGCGGGGATGTGCCACAACAAGCGTCAATGCTGTAAATCACAAGGATGGGCTCCACATGCAGCAGTTGTCTTGCTTATGAGCGTTTAATGTCTTCTTCCGTCACTGTGGAATATGTTATTTACTCTCCACCAGAGTTTTGGCTTCTGCCCTTCTATTGGTCATAAAAATAGTAGCCAATGTTTGCACAAAATGACAAATCGGACAAGGCAAATATTATACATGTGAAGTACAAATCCACCTGAACTCCTTTTGATCTCTTATCACAAGGTTATTTGGATGTGTCAGAGTAAGAGGATTTACTTCTGTTTCCTTATCAGTGCAAATCTTACAAGCAAGCAGAAGAAATAGGTAAATGCAAAGTTTGATTTGAGGGGTGCAGGGAATGATCACTGTTCGAATCCCATCCTCCCCAAAATCTATCTTCCCCATTGGTTTATTACTTTTTATCAAATGCTATCCTTTGGGGGTATTTGTGTTTCCAAGAGTTTAAGTTGCAGGAGCAAATTTCTCATTGTATAATTCAACATCAGTTGGTCCACAGTAGAGATATTTGCTTCAGTATGTCAGGCTAACATCCAAGGATACTGGGCTGCAATTTTCTGTTCATGTGAAAATAGATCAGGGTCCCATCCACTTGGATCCTAATAATGTAGATAAATCCTCTTTAGACCACATGTCCCACTGTGATCGCTGCATTCTGCTTTTGCTCACTTGCCTATTTATGATTCTACATCTTGAGCAAAAAGCTGGTGACATGGATCATGATAAAAAATAATTTAATTAGCAGCTTAAGAAAATGTCAACTATTCTAATATCCCACCTCCTAAGAACCTCTGCTAGTTTCCAGGAGTAAATTACCAATTGGGTAAAATATAAAGGTTTGAAGATGACTTTTCTGGGATCATGTTCTGACCTTGGGAAAAGAAACCATAGACCAAGATCAAATAGTAATCACTGCTCAACCATCATAGAAACAAAAGAATAGAAGAGATTTCAGGATATTCGGCTCGAGGTCAGGAGATTCTACTTTGTCATGAGGCCTGAAATATACCTAAGTACTTAATCTTAGCTAGTGAAAACTTATGAATGTGCTAGTAAAGTACAACTTTAACTCCACACATGATTGTTTTACTCAAGAGTTCACAGTCCAGGGAAAGCCAGATGGCATTACATTGGACAATGGCATATTTCAAGGGAAGCTTCTACATGCATTTTTGGTAGACAAATCTCTACTCATCCATATTGTGTTATTTTGTTTGCTGAATGTCAGAAATAGGTTTTCATTGGTTTAAAAAAAAAGTATTGCTCTGTTGATTACTACGAGGACTGTTAGAAATGGGATTTCATTGGTAAAATTCAAGGTTTTTAAGATAAGTAGATGAACTGAAATATTTTAGAGACACTTTTCTCACTTTCCATCCTTACATCTTGCATGGGCAGAATATAAAATCCAAACCAGGCTTGTAGCCTGCATGCTTAAGTATGGCATCTGAGATACCCGAATGGTCCCTTGTGCAGCCATTAGCTAGGAGGATTTTTGGTTTGTTGATGCTAACTATAGGGTCTAGAATCCTGTCTCTGGAATGGTGTAGTGTTGGGCTCAAGAGAAAGGCTACAGTACTAAAAAGGACTGGGGGCTGGAACTTTGTTAAACTTACGGAATACTTTGTTCAAATTATTTTTGCCTGCTGGCTTAATGTTATTTAATATGTGTCTTGCATGGGAGTCAGAATTTGTGACATACTTTCTTTATAACCTGGTAGTGGGACTGTAGGTGAGTAGCACCACTTACCTAGCTCAATCATTTTTGGTAGCTACTATTCTCTCCCAAACAAACAACAAAGCACAAAGAGTTATACACAACCAAATTTCACCTCTTTAGGATATAATTTAGAATCATTTTTAGAAGGACAATTACGTGATGTGATATGTAGATACCTTTCCAAATACAAATACAAAGTTCTGTGGGAACTTTCCATCTGTAAGGTTTTAGGGATATGGAGGTGGGCAGGGAATCCAGGGTGAGGTAAGAAAAAGGCTTTGAGGTCTTAAAGTGGAGATGGTATTGAAAAGGAACATTCAAGAGAATTAGAGAAACAGATTTTTGCCTTGTTCTGCCACCAAAAAGTCATCTGGTTGGGTTTTTGTCTTGGACTTCCTTATTCTCAGCTATAAAATAAAGAAAATAAATAGAAAAATCTCAAAGCTTCCTTTCGGTTCTCAAGTTCAATGACTCTCATTTTCAGGGTCTTCAGAGGATAACAGCAAAAAATTCTTTCCACTTCTTTGACAAGTCGTGAGGAAGGCCATTTTATCCCAACAGATTAACACCCTTGCATGAAACTCAGCTAACTAGACTTGCACTTAGATGGGCAATTATCCTTTTCAATATAGTAGTATTGGGGAGAGTGAAATTTTTTTATTTTGCCTCCATGACTCAGTAAGTACATGGAATTTTAAATTTTATTTTCAATTGACAAATGATAATTGTATACATATACTATATATATGGGTACAATGTGGTGTTCTGGTGTGATGTTAAATACATTGCGAAATGATTAAATCAAGCTAATTAAAATATCTGCCACATCACATACTTACCACTTTTCTTTGTCTTGAAAACATTATAGATATCTACTTTTTAGAAAATTTGCAATATATGATACATCATTATTAAGTTTCGGTTACAAAGCTGTAGTGTAGAAGCAAACTGACTTCAATCCTTCCCACAAAACAGCAACAACAAATATACAGCCCCAAGATTATCACCAGCAATAGGCCAGAACTCCGATATGAGAATGAGATAGTCCCTGAGACCACAGAAAAGTGAGAAAACTCTGAGCAGACAGAAAGACAGAATTGAAATTCCATATCCGTGACCCTTCTCTCTCCAATCTGCCTGGCACCAAGCATATGGAAATTTTTCTCATGACTTGTGATTTCTCCCCTGGAAAAAGTGAAATCAAGATGGATGACCAGTTTTTCCACCACCACTCTGGGCTCCCTTACAGGAGAACAGTCTCTGCCTCAACCCATGGGAGGTATTATGAGTGCCCAAACAGAGAAATATCCCCAGGGATAGCCAGAAACAATGGAGGGCAGCAGAATGACTATCCCCAGCCCCTAGAACTCTGCTCTGTTAGCCAAAGGAGACACCAAATTAGAGTGTCTGTTCAGCAATACCATGCTGAAGAAGGTGCTTACCACAGATTCTCTGGGCACGAACCCCTAGCCAGCCTTCCCATACTGCTGAGATATCCCCTTTGGAACCTCCTGCATTTAAGAAGACATCACTCTGATAATTTACTAGGGCTGAGGGAAATCTGGATTTCAGGTGTCATCTAGTGCCAAAAAGGAACAGCAGCCTAGTAGAAAAAAAAATGAAGAAATTTAACAAGTACAAATAATCTCTAAGCAAACATATCCAAATAAAAGCCAAAATAAATTAGGCAGAGAAGACTGGAACAAATAACTAACCCTTCAATGCAAAGACATACATATACATCCACAAGAAACAACAGCAAGTAGAGGACCATAACCTCCCAAAATAGACAAAGTATCAGTGACTGACTCTAATGAGATGGTAGTACATGTTCTCTCTGACCAAAAATTCAAAATAGCCAAAGAAATCCTGAGCAAAAATAACAAATATGGAGGCATCACACTATCTGACTTCAAAATATATTACAAAGCTATAGTAACAAAATTAGCATGATACTGGCATATAAAAGACACATGTACTAATGGAACAGGATAAAGAACCCAGATAAAAATCCGTGCATTGACAGCCAATTCATTTTTGACAAAAACACCAAGGACATATAATAGGGAAAGGACAATCTTCAATATATGGTGCTGGAAAAATTGAATAGCCATATGCAGAATGAAACTAGACACATATATCTCACCATATGCAAAAGTAAAATAAAAATAGACAAAAGATTTAAATCTACAACCTGAAACTATTAAAATACTAGAATAAAACACTGGGAGACACTCAAGCACATCAGTCTGGGTAATATGTGTGTAAGATTTTATGTGT
>NW_007234228.1:0-5036 GCF_000164805.1 Carlito syrichta | reverse complement strand
GAGGTGGGATTGACAGCAGTCGAAATCTGCCTGGGCAGGGGGGGCACACCTCTTCAGCAAGGGTACCTTCACAATGAATATTGGTATACCTAAACCTGAATTGTACCCCACAATTTTAAAATAAAAAAAATTAAAAGTTAAAAAAGAGAACAATATAAATTTTAAAAATCAAACAAATAGACTTTAGGCATACATTCATTATTAGGGAGACACAGAGTCACTACATGATGATTAAAGTGTCAGTTCACCAAGAAGCTAGCAGAAATCAAGCTTGATATGCACCTAATAAAAAAGACTCAAACCTAAAAAGAATTTAAAGAATCACAAGGGATTTTTGTTCTTGTTTTTTTGAGTCAGAGTCTCACTCTGTCACCCATGATGGCATGCATTGACATGATCACAACTCACTGCAGCCTCAGCCTCCTGGGCTCAGGTGACCCATCTGCCTCTGCCACCGGAATAGCTGGAACTACAGACAAATGCTACCATGCCCAGTTAACATTTTTTTTTGTAGAGACTAGGTCTTGCTATGTGGCCCAGGCTGGTCTTGAACTCTTGACCTCAATCATCCTCCTGGGATTTTATTTGTGAACCACAGTGCCTAGTCACAAGATAAAATTAAAGAAGATCGTGTACAATAGAATGTTTGTCAAGAGTTCCCTCAATAACTGATTGCTAAAATGGACTAGAAATGTAAATATATGTTACTTTTAACATAATGAGTAGGTACAGGCTCCTGTACCAACACAAAGAGGACTACATTGAACTCAGAGATGGACAGACACAGGATCCTGAAGACTCTGTTTAAATCCAATGAAGCTCTGCTCTATCCTAGTCCACCCCTCTTCTGACTATCAATGCTTCTTAATGCTTAAAAGAGAGAGAAGAATCAAAGAAAAAAGCATTTTGTGTCAATGTGAAAGAAAAAAAAATCTAGAGCCCAGTCCTATTCATTAATATAAATGGAAAAGCCAAAAAGAAAAAGTCCACACAAAAAGTTTTAGCAACAGAAATCAGTAACATATTAAGAAATGACCAAGTAACATTCTTCTAGAAATACAATGATCCTTTAATATTGGAAAATACACTTGTATAATTTACCACAATAGCTTATTAAAGAAAGTTCACGATATAATCATTTAAATTCATCAGCTACTCATAGTAAAATTCTTTGCACACTGGAAATAATTAGTTTGATAATGGGTATTCACCAAAACCCCACTTCCTAAATAGTGAAATATAAGAAACATTCACTTAAAAATCAGAAAATAAACCAAAACAACTAAATGACCTATGTCTATGACAGCTTATAATTTAAAAATATATTAACAATGCAGTAAGACAAGAAAATAAAGAACATTTATAAGACTGAAAAGAATGAAGCCAAAAAAAAAATTGTTTCCAGACATGGTAGTAATCTAAAACATATGCAGAAAAATTAGAATAAATAAGTCAGTGAATATTATATTAGAGTCTTATTATCTTCTTAAATCTGTAACTTTTCCCTTTTTACCTTTAGGCCTTTTATCTTCCTGAAATTATTCTTTATATGTGATGTAATATAGGAATATATTGATGTCAAAACTCAAACCAATAATGTTGATAGGCTTGACTCCATTAAAATGTAAAATTTTATTCATCAAAATAGCATAAAATAAGTGAGCAAAGCATCACAACAGTAGGTTCTTCCAACGTATATGGTAAAAATAAGAGCCAGAATTCAGAATAATATGAATGAACAAACAAGAGATTTATAGAGATCAAAGAGATAAAAATAAACATCTCAATATAAAATTGAGCAAAACAGAAAACAAATAAATAAAAAGTGTTTATTCTCATATAGTATTCAGGAACATTCACACTGAAACCACAGGATACTATTTTATAAACTGAAACCACAGGATATTATTTTATAATCTAAAATGACAAAATTTTAAAAGATTGTCATTTCCAAATGTTATGGTGAATGCAGACAATAATAAGGAGATGTTAAATGAGTACAGCCACTTTGAAGCTCAATTTGAGAGTATCCAGTAAACTCACAGATACATATCCAAAGTCACACATATGAAACTAAAAATACATACAAGAACATTCAGAAGAGCGGTGTTTTAACTGCAAGATATTGAAGAAAAATGAATTTTTTCTTAACTGGAGAAAGGATGTTATTTTACAGTGAACATAAGTGAACTAGAGATACATATCAACATAGGCAAATCTCACATTATATATTATAGTGGATATATATCTGTTATTTACAAATATCTATGTAAATAGTAAGGACATAGGAAATGCATGTAGATACTCACTTCAGAAGAGTGGTTACCTCTAAAGAGGATGGAACAAAAGGTGATACAGCAAGGGTTCACAGGGGACTTCATTTCTACTGACAATATATTATTTTGTAACCTGTGTCGTGGTTATGTATTCTCATACACCTTAAAATTTATTAATCATTACTTCAAAGTTAGTGCTATGTAGAAAGAAAAATAAAAATTAAGGTGAGAATAACAAGGAAGTACCTATTATTACAATCCTCCCCCGTTTTTTTTTTAAAAATCCCAAATGTATCATTATTTTCCAAGCTTCCATGTATTGGATTACCAAGAAGAATATAATAATCATGCTTAATAATACAAAAAGATAGACAAAAATCACACAATTTTTTTTGCCAAAATCCTGTCCAACATAAATAACCCAGAGCATTGCTGGAAAATGTAAAAGTTTACCCTTTGAGTCAAACACATTTTATCTCAAACCATAGTCCCTGTCAGAATCACCTGGAAAATTTAGAAAATATATAAAAATTCAGGTTCTGTCCTTCTTTAATGAAGCTAGGACTTGAGCTTTTATTAGCTTTCCAGGTGATTCTGATACAAAACAATGTTTGAGAACCACTGCTCTAGAACGACGGTTATTACACTTAGCTGCACATTTGGCAAAAACTACTAATATAACCATCACTGGGCTCCACTCCTCAAGAACTAAATCAGAATTTCTGAGCATGGAGCCTGGGGAGTAGGCATTGTTAAAGGCAATCCACATGATTCTTCTGTGCAGGCAAGGCTAAGAAACAATGTTCTAGAAAATCAGCACCATGAGATGTGGAATTCACAGTCACCTAAGAATGGCACAGAAGAGAAGTAAACAGGAAACAGTAAAATGAAATGGACTAATAATCCATCACTAGTAGTGCTACAGAAAAAGAAAAGGAAGCCCCAGCACTGTTGAATAGCACAACAAACCCCCATGTACCTGTTAACTGAATTTTTAAAATTGTCATCTCATAGCCAATCTTATTTTGTCTTCATTTCTGCTCACTTCTCTCACTACCCCTAATTATTTTGAAGCAAATCACAAATTTCATATATTTTAATATGAAAATATTTAAGTATATTTTCAAAAGATAAGAAATTTTGCAAATGACAAGAAAAATATCATCACACCTAAAAGAGTTTTGCAATTTATTACTGCCATCAAATAGCTAGTCAATGTTGAAATTTACCTCATTCTTTGATAAACTTGTTATACTTTGTTATACGCTCCTCAGGGTGTAAGTAGGACTTACATATTATAATTGGTTACTGTGTTATGTCTTTTACAATCAATAAGATTTGTTCTGTATATTTTTCCTGCAATCTGGATTTTTTTATTACATGTCCATATAAGTTAACATATTTCTTTATCTTTGTGTTTCCTGTAAATTAATTGGGGCAAAAAACATGATTTCATTCTTTTATATGATTGACTAGTATTCCATGGTACATATATTCCACATTTTTTAAAATTGACACTTAGATTTATTCCATAATTTTGCTTTTGTGAATAGTGCTGCTGTTAACATAGGAGTGCAAATGTCTTTTTGATGAAACAACTTGTATTTCAGTACTCAGTAGTGGGATTCCTGATCAAAGGGTAGTTTCTAATTTTAGTTATTTGAGAAATCTTTATACTATTTTCCAAAGAGATTCTACTAATTTACTTTCCAACTGACAATGTATGTGTTCCCTTTTCTCTGCATTCTTACCAAAATCTGTTCTTTTGGGCTTTTTGATAATAGTCATTCTGACTGGTGTATTATGGTATCTCATTGTGGTTTTAATTTGTATTTCTCTGATATTTAGTGATGTTGACCATTTTTTCATATGTTTATTGGTCACTTTGTGTCTCCTATTGAAAAATGTCCTTTGCTCACTTTTTTGAGATATATATAATCAATATTGTTTACTATGATATTGTGGGGTACAGTAAGGGTTAGGTATACAAATATGCTTCGTTCAGTCACCCTTGTTGATAAGGGGTATCTCCCCATCCCCAGACAGATATTTACTACCACTAATCACATCTCCCTTCCCTCCCCCGCCCATAGTTTCCCACCACTGTCAGTCATTTTCTTTTATTGTTACCTTGGATGTTCAAGGTCCACTATATGAGTGAGAACATGTGATACTCAGATCTTCGTTTCTGTGAGAGGTCACTCAGTATTTTAGACTCTAGTTCCATCCAGGTTGTTGTGAAATTCATGATTTTATTCTTTTTTATGGCTGCATAGTATTCAATCGTGTATATGTACCAGATTTTTAACCAGTCCTCTTTTCATGGACAGCATGGTGGCTTCCAGATTCTTGCTATTGTGAACAATGCTGCGATAAACATATGTATGCAGATATCTTTTTGATAGAGTGATTTGAGTTCTTCAGGGTATATTCCCATTAGGGGGATTGTGGGGTCATATGGGAGGTCAATATTTAGAGCGTTTAGGAATCGCCACACTGCTTTCCACAGAGGTTGCACTAGTTTGCACTCCCACCAACAGTGTAGAAGTGTTCCCTTTTCACCACACCCTCTCCAGCAACTGTTATTTTTTGAGTTATTGATAATTCTGACTAGAGTTAGGTGGTATCTCAGTGTGGTTTTGATTTGCATCTTGATTTGCATGTCCCTGATGATTAGTGAGGTTGAACATTTCTTCATGTGTCTGTTGGCTGCTCAGATATCTTCCTTTGTGAAGTGTCTGTTCATGTCTTTTGCCCATT
>NW_007234227.1:0-5606 GCF_000164805.1 Carlito syrichta | reverse complement strand
TGGGGCTCGGGGCGCGCGGGCGGTGGCCACCACTCCAGGTGCCGTGTGTGCGCCGCGGACCGTTAGGGCCGTGTGTCGTGCGCCGGTGGGATGCCGGGGCGCACCCGAGGGTTATGTAACCTTGGCCTTCTCCGCATCAGGAAGAAGGGGCGGCTGCCCCTGTGGCGCGGGCCTGCGTGTTGACCCCGGACTTGATGCGGGGCCCTCGAGCTCACCCGGCCCCTGCAGGGTGACCGCGACGCTGCGTCCCCTTTGAGGGTCACTCGTCTCATCCCGCGGGGCTGCACGGAGCGGCCCGCGCTCGTGACTGCCCTTGCGGTCGCGTAACGGGTCAGGGAGGCCTCCGCAGGCATCGAAGAGGCCTCCTGAAGTCCAGGCGTTCGCTGCGCTTCCCGCCTCTGCTTCACGTACCAGAACAGATGCGCTCCGATGGCAGAACGCGGAGGCCCCAGTGTGGGTGGGGGCTGGGGAGCAGGAAATCTGTCACGTTCACTCCATAAAAACGGCGTGGGTCCGGGGCTCCTTGGGGGAGGGAGTTGGAGACAGGTGACTAGACCCGCCATAACCCGCAGAGTTCAC
This sequence comes from Carlito syrichta, assembly GCF_000164805.1. Classification (NCBI taxonomy): domain Eukaryota; kingdom Metazoa; phylum Chordata; class Mammalia; order Primates; family Tarsiidae; genus Carlito; species Carlito syrichta. The sequence goes on along the minus strand of NW_007234227.1, from coordinate 5,027 downwards.
CTTTGAGTTGTAGAATGGACACGAAGTGTGTGACTGGTGAGTGCTTTGAGGAAGGCACACGCTTCCTGCTGGGGAGGGGGAGGACAGGAAGCCCGAGGTGTCCCTGGGGGGCGATCGTGCCGGGCTTGAAGGAGCAGGAAGGAGCAGGAAGGCACCAGGACTCCACACCCAGGACACGGAGCCTGCTGGTGTGGGTAGAGTGAGCCTGACTGTGAAGCCCAGATGGACAGAGGCTGACAAGTTGGAAAGGCTTTTAGAATCAGGTTTGATTCACTAATGGATAAAACTACCGATTGAGGGAGTTCAGCCTCTGGACCTCAGTGTCTTATGTGAGCTCTGGGAGTCACATTCTCCTGGTGATTGTTGAAAGGATCCCTGTCCACGTGTTCCTGTGGTGCATATTCAGTGCGGTGTGCAATCTTTGGTGAGATGTCCAGAGGCAGTGCCTTCAAATGAGTGTAGTCCTTTGGTCCCTAGGCACAGTGACTGAATCCACAGCTGGTTATGAAGGTCTTAGCTTCTTAGTAAATCTTTTTCCTACTAGCTCCAAACAGCTTCCTTCATCTTTGGAATTCAGGCTCTCTAAACACCACACTTCTCCTGGAAACCAGTACCCTCAGGGATTCTGATACAGTGTTACCAAGTAACTGTAACTATTACTTTGCAACTCTCACTTGCAACAGGGGTTCTTGGGTCTTCCAGGAGCTCTAGACAAAACAGGTAACGAGGGGGATGACTTAGGCCTTTGGTGTTTCCCTAGAAGGGTGGAAATAAACTTTCTGGACACCAGCTGAACTAACTCATGGGCCAGTCCTTGACTGTTCCTGGTAGAGTTGGGATTGGCACCCTGGGGTCCCCTGTTGGCCGTACTAAGGGTGTGGCCACTCTGAGGTACTAGAGGGGCCTAGGTCAAGACTCCCTGCTGCTGCATTGTTAGCAAATAATTTGCCCCCTGGTGGCCTGAGCTTGCTGTTTGTGCTGCCGAGGCTGTTCTGTGGGGAGGGGTAATGCACTCACCACCAGGTCTGTTGGGGAGAGGGAGGCTCTGTGGGGAAGATGACTCGACCTTTCAGTTTATCCGCTTTCCAGAGAGTTCTCTTCACCGGGTGAGTGGGGGAAATGGCCTTGCGGTTCTTGCAGGCTTTAAAAGTCCCCTCTTCCCTTCCAGTGAGTCAGAGAAAGAAGCATGCATCTCCCACATTGGAAATGTCTCAGCTGAGAGAAATGTGGTTGGTCCAGGTCACCAGGTTCTCTGTCCCACCCTAAGAGCCTAGGTGTGGAGCTGCAGAGCCCTGTGCCCAGGGGCTACTGTCCATGCTTCCTGAGCCTTCTGTGGTGGGCATGGCAGTGTCTTGTGGGACACGAATAATGGCGATCTGAAAGAATGTCCTTGAACACATTTCTGAGTTACTGGACTTGAGCCACAGTAGATGGATGTAGTCATTCTCTTCCAGCACAGCTGTTTTCATTTTAAGCTTTGCATTAGTTGTAAATAATTTCAGTGTTGAATTTGTAGTTTAACACCAAGCATTATTTGCTCTTTAAAAAAAAAACTACACCCTAGTGACTTGGCACATTTGGTAGCTGTGACTCTCAAACAGCACCTTATGGGAGTTGCTTCTGTGCCTTGAATGTTGTGACATTGATGTGGGGTCACAGGAAAAACCATTTTATTTCTTAAAGCTGTTGGTTTCTTAATACTGAGGCAATGGAAGAAATGAGGAAGTGGCTGTGGGTGGGAAGGGTAATAAATGGAGCTCTTACCGTCCACACTCACTTGATTTGGGTTTTAATTTATCTTGCTTCAGCTTTTATGAAGACAAGTCAGAATGTGTTATCTTGGCCAAGAGCTGAGGCTGAGCCCAAGGTAGAGGAAGATGACTCAGCTCAGGGTAACTGTTTTTCTGAGTCATTTCAAATGTTCACAGTCAAATCCCAATTAACTGGTTTACTGCAAGAGTGGGTCGCCCCTGTGAGTCACTTCTCTGCAATCTTGGTGAGGGTCTTTGTGAGACATTTGAGTGATTTTTTTTTGGTAAAAGATCTTACAGGACTTTTGAGTTGTCCCTTTAATCATCGATTCTTTCCGTGTATTGACAGATCAGGGTGTTTAAAGAAAACAAATGAAATTTTAAAAAGGCTCGGTTTTGGTATAGTTAGGAATAGAGCTAAGGGACCCAGGTGAATGGAGACCAGTTTTAATGTCACAGTAATCTCCTGGGAGCTTGCATTTTTTACCGGGAGCCAGATTTAGACTGGATAATGGAGTAGTCTGATTACTTGGGGCTTTGTTAAGCTGTTTGGGGGAAGGTGAGCCGGGGTGGGCCTTTTGGAATCCTGGGATGGCTGCTCAGCTCAGAGGTGGGAGGAGGGGGGCTGGTGGGGCCACCAAGCAGTGCTGTGAGGCCCCGCCCCCCCAGTCGCGGTTGTGCCAGTCTGCACGTAGGAGGGCCCCAGGCTGCAGTACCTTCAGTGGCCTCTGGGGCTGCCTTCCCCACTTCTGTCTGTAGGCAGAGCTCCCGGGGCGCCCTAAGCCTCTTTGCAGACACCCACAGACGGTGCTGGGAAGCAGGCGGGGCTGCGGTGGGAGAGATGCCAAGACGGACGGGTGAGACTAGTAGGGTTACTGCCGGTGCCACTGCCGCGTGGACCAGCTTAGCTCCTCGCTGAACTCTGCCTGCAGAATTATTTGCATGGAGCCGGTTCCTTCCAAACATCTTAACCAACCCACAGATTGTATTTTTTGGGCTTTAAACAACTGGTGACTCCCTGTCTCCGGCAATGAGTGAAAAAGAATTGCCCTCCATCAGCAGCATCAGTTGTGGCACGTCTGCCAGACTCCCTGGGGTTTTGATTGAGTTAAGAGGCAGGGAAGGTAAGGACTTCGTAAACTTTTGAATCATTCTGATAGCCCATTTTAGTTATTAACATTAGATGAGCAGACTAACAAATATCACCTATCAGGTGGGCAGACATTTTATTGTATTTATTTTTGCCATAGGGTTCAGTATAGAGATACATAGAAATGAACTAGAAGGATACAGAATTCATGTGTCAAAACATTCATGATGGGGGTGGGGAGGTTTGGAGGCGCCCAGGGATGGAGGAAAAATGAACTTTGTATGAAGTTGTCATTCTCATTTTTATTTTTAGAAAGTTTAAAGAAAACGTGGCTCTATGTTATAATGGTCACTTCCGGGTGCTGGAGATGCAGATTTATTTTTTCTCTTCTTTCATTCAAAACAAAGCAGAATAGAAGCAAACCTGTAAAAGCTGCTGTAGGAAGAAGACCAGGCCTCTTAACTGGGTCAGTGCTTTTGGGGAACTGGCACTGCCTGCCTTTCCTCCTCCATCCCCTGACTGGGCTGCAGTGCTGCTCCCTCAGTGCAAGCTGGGTCAAGGCCTCACTTAACAGGCTGCACCTGACTTGCACCCTAAATCAGGTTCCCAGACCCCGTGGTGCTTCTGATGTCATCCTCAGAAGCACTGCCCCACTTCTAATCCTAGTAAGGAGGCCCCAGCTCCCAAGACAGCAAACGCTTCATCCAAACTTCCTGCTTCAGGCTAAGACTGGTTCTCCGCTCAGGGCATGTGGGTGGTGTAGAACCAGGAAATCCTTGGCATCGGAGGACATGGCGCATTCTTGGACCCAGGACTTCTTCTTCAGAAGCTAAGTGGTCTTTTGGGGGATTGGCCAGCTTAGCATCGGCTTTTGGTTCTGCACTCTAGTTTGAGAATATATATATATGACTTTTTAATATTTATTTATTTATTTATTTTAGTAAGGGAATTTTATCTGAACCTACATGCAGGTTCCTTTTGTTCTGTGTAGCCTGGTGACACCAGACTGCTTTCTGTAATGGGGCCTGCTCAGCTGAGTGGGCTTTAGACCCAGATCTCTTAGCTAAAAGATCTTGTCCTCTGAGCCCCACCCCCCATGCAAATATGCTGCTGTCATTACTCTTACTGTGTCTCTGGGATGAGCAGCATCTACTCCAGACCTCCTCAGGATCCGCTGGCCCACCACCCATTTCGGTCATGTTTCTGCTGTGGTCTCATTTGAACTTGTCTTGGAAAATTCTATTTCCATTGTTGAGGAAGTGAGTTCCTGGAGAGCAGGCTGACCCCACTGTTGGCGTGTTAGGATGCAGGATGCAGACTTCCCCGTGGAACTTCTGAAGAGTTGAGATTCAACAGGCTTTCTTGCTACTGCAGGGTCCCAGGCTTGGCCACATGAACCATGTAGGTAGCAAATGGATGTCAGAACCAGCAAGGTTGGAGGGCGAAAGTGGGCATCAGGTACTGTCACCAGAGAATTGGTCTGTGTGATGAGGTTGGTATCAGAGCAGAACTGGTCCAGAGAACTGGCTTGTGGGGATGCAGACTCACAGGCCAGACTGGCTTATTAGGACCTTTGTGGAAGGTAGACTTGGTGGAGTGAAGTGTCACTCTTGCCCAGCATGTCTTGGTAGTACTGGCCCTAAGAAGTGGAGCATTGAGTGTTTGTTATTTGATTTTTTTGCCTCCCCTGGTTTCTGAAGAGTGGCCAGAGAATTGTTTGGCACAAAGGAAACAAGTAGACATAGCTAGAACTCGTCGTGGGGATACACACCCCAGCTACTCAGGAGGCCGAGGCCAGAGGATTGCTTGAACCTAGGAGTTCTAGACTAGCCTGGACAACATAGCAAGATATGGACTTTTGAAAAAAGAACCACAAGTCGCCTGAGATGAAGGAAGGGCAGAGCAGAGGCTCCTGGTGCTGAGCTGTGACTGCCTATCAGCCCTGGCTCAGGCCCCAGGCAGTGTCTCCTTTCTCGCAGTGGAGACATGGCTGTGGGGAGGCTCCTGCTGCAGGGACTCAGGCTCAGGAATAAGGCTCCTGCTCCTGGGCATGGTGTGCGCTGCTGCCAGGAGTTGTGCCAGGTTTCCGCTGCTGGCTGGAGATTGGCTCTGCATGTCTGCCTCCCTTGGAGGAGGACACAGTAGTGAGTCAGCCTGGCATGGGTCGGGCCGCAAGTCCAGGCAGG